>NC_091756.1:62627713-62716722 GCF_043380555.1 Nothobranchius furzeri | reverse complement strand
TTTACTGAAACACTTGTTCTGTAATCATTTACTATTGTGATCAAAAATATTTAATCTCTATTCTCAGGCTGATCTGTAAATAGTTTTCAAATAAACAATACACACATCAACTTCTGATCATTCCTTATCAATTTCAGACTTAAAATAATATATTGATGTAAACCACGGCCACTCCCGGTTAAACCACGCCCACTTCCGGGTTATGCCACGCCCATTCCGAGTACAGATACAGATAGTGGTTTACTCGCTCATCCCTAGTATGCTAGTTATTAATCCGTGGCGTCACAGACTCTCCTCCAGTCTTCACACCGCAGCTACAATCCAGCAAACGCAGCCTGCTGTTCCTGGTGTGATGCTGTTTTTGCTCTGATGTCACAGGACAGTCCGCTGCCACGCACCACCACCGCCCACCCGGCGGAGCGCGATGCACAGCTGCAGCTGCAGAGGTCAGAGAGAAAAGATGAGCGTTTGGAGGGACATCTGAGAGGTGACTGCATTTTCCCGTGAAGCCAAGCTAGCGGTGTGTGTGTGTGTGTGTGTGTGTGTGTGTGTGTGTGTGTGTGTGTGTGTGTGTGTGTGTGTGTGTGTGTGTGTGTGTGTGTGTGTGTGTGTGTGTGTGTGTGTGTGTGTGTGTGTGTGTGTGTGTGTGGTGTGTGTGTGTTTTACGACTGGTTGCTTTTGCAGGAGTTGGCAGGCAGAGTCGGTGGACAGCGGCTGCAGCAACAGCACAGCGTTTACGACTCCTTCCTCAGAGGGCTTTTACGCTGAAAGCATCTGCCCAACCACTGGAGGGCGCTGTGATCAGACACCCAGCAAATTCTCTACAATAAAGGTAAAGTAGGCAGCAGCTGTAGAGTACTAGTAGAGTAAGAACTGGACATTTAGGGGTCCATTTTGTCCTTATCCCAGGTGGAGAAAGCTACGATGACAGAGGGTCCATTCCCAGAGCCGGTGAGAGTCCGGCATAAGGAGAGGGGGGGTCGCTGGGGCCACGCCTCGCCGTTCTTGCGCGGCAGCACTATCGTTCGCTCTCAGACCTTCTCACCTGGTGCGAGGAATCAGTATGTCTGCAGGGTGAGTTGTTTTATTCACAATGATGGTTGATGTTTGTAGCTGACCGGCTAACCTCCTGTTCCTTATGCTCAGTTATATCGCAGCGACAGTGACAGCTCAACTTTACCAAAGAAGTCACCTTTTGTTAGAAACACGTTGGAAAGAAGAACGCTGCGATATAAGCAGGTAAATCCTCGTGATTTGTTTCCAGCTGCATGAGTGTTTTGTATTTGTTTCCCGTGAGCTCGTTTGTTTTTTGGGAGCAGCAGTCGTATCGCTCCTCCTTGGCTGAGCAGCCAACACGCACCTCCTTGGACCTGGAGCTGGATCTTCAGGCCTGCAGGACCCGTCAGAGACAGCTGATGGAGGAGCTGAATGCCCTGAGAGAGCTGAAGCTGCGACTGGAGGAGCCACAGTCCAGGGAGGCCGCCGAACTTCCCAACTGGGCCCTGAGGGACGAGCGCTTCCGCTGCCTGCTCAGAGAGGCTCAGAGACAGGTAGACGTGTCTGAAGAGCTCAGATCTGCTTTAGTCAGCCTCGCTGGGCAGCAGCTGACCGTTGCACCTCTGCACAGGCCGGCCAGAGCAAGCAGGAGCAGCGTCAGGAGGAGGCCGCTGAGAGGAGGCTGAGGAAGGCTTCTAAAGAGGTTCTGCAGATGAGAGGGCAGAGCCAGAAGGAGCCTCTGCCTGTGCAGACGTTCAGGTTGGCAATATCATGTAATCGTGCTGCAGCCCCCCCCCCACTGGGGGTTCTGGTCACTACCGTTGTACCTCAAACATCTGCACAGGGGTTTATTTAGGTAACTGTGTCTGACTTCTATCCGGGTTTGTCTGTTTTACTGGATGGAAAACGTTTGACTACAACAGGTCTGGAGGTGAAACCGCGTTTGTTGTTTCTTTTCTTTTGTTGCTGAAAAAGGAACCAAAGAAAGGATCTATGGATTACTGGTGTAGCCGCGTAGCGTCACGCTGCTTTTCCGAGGACACTCATGGTGCTTACACACCGGTGTCGGTCCGGTCCCTTCCAGGACTTTGGCTTCACAACAAGTCAGATTTGCATTTTCGGTTCCGAAGCAACTCTTTTTTCAGACCTTCTTCCCAGCGGTCAGACTAGGACCGAGGTGACACTACGGACTGATTGGTCAGCTGAGATTACGCCTCTGGAACAGCACACCGCCCCTTAGAGACCGAACTCCCGCCATGCAGCCCCTCCAAGCCCCAGCTGTGCCCAGGCTAGTGTGTAAGCACCACTGGAGCGGTTGGATTAGTGCAGCTCAGCCCAATCTTTAGTCTGTGCTTTGTTGAGGTTCCAAGTGCACCAAGTCGGGTCAGCATCGCTACTGTGGCTGCTGATTGGCTAGGGGGCGGAGTCACTGGTTGCTCTGGAGTTTTCCGCCTGGTTCAGATTCTGGCAAAAAGCCATAAAAGTGAGCAGAAAGTCCAGCGCCACCGTCTGTGTGCTGATCCGTGTCTCTGTGTGATGTACCGTCACCGCGCGCCGTGTACTGGTCCTCTCATGCTGCTTTTGCTTAAAGGAAGATCCCCCCCCCCCCCCCTGTTTTTACATTAAACAAGGTGCTTGCAATCTTTCGATCTGGGTTTAAACGCTTCCCTCCCGCTGAGTCATCACTGCTGAGCAGGTTTAATGACATCCTGTTTGCCAGATGTGGGAGCCACGTTCATCTAGTCCTTCTGGATTTTACTGCACATGTTGGTACAACCGATCAGGGCATGACCCGCACCTGTCAGAGTCCGAGGACTCCAACTCGCTTTACACTACAGTGCATCATTCATCCATTCACACACTTGTGGTGATGAGCTACAGCGTAGCCGCAGCTGTCCTGGGGTACACTGACAGAGGCGAGGCTGCCGAGTACAGGCACCTAAGTGTCTTGCCCAAGGACACAACAGAATTCTGTACGGAGCCGGGATCGAACCTGCCACCTTCCGATTCCTAGACAACCCACTCATTCTCCTGAGCTACTGCTGCCACCTGGTGGCCTGGTTGGAGCACGGCGTAGGTGTTAGTGGCATAGGGATGTTCATATGTTGCTTTTGTTACAGCTAGGCTGGATTAGTGTCACTGGTTCTGTTTTGGAGTCCGGAAATCCTCCCGCCACACCTTCAGCTTGTGCTGCTCAGCTGAGGAACGCAGGACTGAGCATATCACTCCTGTTCTGTGCTAGCTGCACCGGTTGCCTGCAGAGGTGGAAAGTTACGAAGTACATTTACTCACGTTACTGTAATTGAGTAGCTTTTTTGTATATTTATACTTTTTAAGTTGTTTTTAAAATCTGTACTTTTACTTTTACTTGAGTAAGTTTTTAAAAAAGAATTGTAACTCGCTACATTTTAAATCATCCGTTACTGAGTAAAATAAATTATAGGCTTAATGAATTACAAATATTACATGTAGCAGCGTCGGAACGGAACGGAGACACCTGCATGAGCGCCGCGTCTAAACCGTGTGTGTGTGTGTGTGTGTGTGTGTGTGTGTGTGTGTGTGTGTGTGTGTGTGTGTGTGTGTGTGTGTGTGTGTGTGTTACACATATAGGACTGCATGAGACAGCATGGTTTCATCAAATCCATGCATCTTATGGGCCATTCCCATCTGTACCGGGTCGGCCCGGGCCGGGTAGCGTAGGTTGTTTACATATCTGGGTGGCCTGGTATTGTTCCGGGCCAACCAAGGCTCATTCTCAGCCCTCTTCTGGAGGGGGTCTGCTTCAGGCCGACCAGGGCCAACACACCCACTGCTGACAGCAAATTCACACCTTCCATTAGAGCAAGCCTCTGATTGGTGGGTAGAATCAGCCCACATGGGCTTAAGGCAAGGATGTGTGGAATCAACCGGGCCAGGCTGGGGCCGACTGGGGCTACCCGGCCCGGGCCGACCCGGTACAGATGGGAATGGCCCAATATATCTTGGCTGAAGTAACGGCTCAGGAAAATAACATATTTCATACATAATGACGTCTCTGCAGTGTCTATGATAATGTTTTATCTTATCTTTGGTCTGGGACGTGTAACTTATCATGATACAAGCCTTTTAAAACATGTTAATGTGCTACAAGAGGAGATGAATGCATGAATTTAAAGTTCATGTTTGGAGACCAACCTTCACAGTGTGGAGGCTCACGCTGGTGAGGAGACACCGTTAGTTCTAGTAACACCTGGGCTCCCAAGGCCTGTTCTGACAGGATGGACGTTACGGGACCCTTAAGGATTCCAGTTGGATGGTTGGAGGATTATTTAGGAGGATTGGAATGAACAAACTGGTTTCAGTGGTGAAGGGTTAAAGGAGTGCAGACCTGCCAACCTTGTCAAAAATGTTTGAGCACCACTTGTGCAGCGTTTTTTCATGGACTTTTGCAACTCCATTGCTTTTCACGCTGTAATCTCCCCCCATTCACTGGATGAACAATTACACACACACACACACACACACACACACACACACACACAGTTGACCTTACCAGAACAGCAGCAAGTGGCGAACCGGAGGGAGAGAGGAGCAGCGGGCAGGACGAAGCAGGGAGGAGGGGGGCGGGGGTGTTGCGCTGTAGGTTAGGCAGAATAGTTTTTCGCTGCTTTTCTACGATGATCGGCTTAAACTTCTTCACCACGCCACTGAGTCGTGTTGTCACACATGAGTACCACACGTGCACATTTGCCACAGAACTCAACTCAACGTAGCCGCAGCTTTTTGCGTAGTTGACAGAGGTGAGTGGTACCGGCGTAAATAGATGCCAAATTGCGTCGTGGCTACGCAAAATGCGTACAGGTTGGCAGGTCTGTGAGTGAGTGAACCCACGACCAAGGATGAACTCTAACTTTAAAAATCAGCTGCTCTAAATAAGCATGAAGGTCAGAGAGGAGCTCTAGGATGGACACGGATACAGGAACTGTAATGTAGAGGTAAAGTAGGGCGGGGCCAACGTTAGCAGCTGTCATACGCTCCATCTGACATGTTACACTTTCATTTAGCTCGTCGTGTGGCAGGTTAGAGTTTTGTCATGAGAACACTGAGATACCTCACATGCTGATGTATCTAAAAGTTAACTTTTTATTTTCAAAATAAAGATTAATTTTAATCACAGCTGAAACGTACAAGCCTAGAAAAACCTCGTCCAATCGGTGTGCACTTCCTGTTCTCACTGATTGGATAGAAATCCTTCCATCAAACTGTGTGTGTGTGTGTGTTGCGCACACACACACACACACACACACACACACACACACACATCTTTACGCTGACAAAAATGTAACTAAGTAACTTTTACTTTGAGTACATTTTATTTACAGTACTTTTTACTTTTACTTGAGTAAAAATGTAGGCAAGTACTTGAGTAGGACACATTAGTACTCTTTCCTCCTGTCTGCAGACTCTGATGTTGACACCGGTGTTCTGGTCTGTCTGGGTTCATGTGTACAAAAGCGTTCTGTAGTCTGAACTCTAACGGTGGTGTGATGACCTGTTGGGTTCCTCTGCAGAGAGAAGATGGCCTTCTTCACCAGACCAAGGTTTAACATCCCTCCTTTGCCAGCAGACGACGTATGAGGACCCCCCTCTGTGCTGCATGAAGTATTTGTCACCTTTTCTGAGCTCATGAAGTTTTTTCTACTAGAGGCGCGGCGTGTGCTCTGCAGATGAAGATCTAAATGTTTGACACTTTTAGAAACTAGACCCGGTTACTGACAACAGCCCCGCTCTACAATGTGGTGTTTTTATGGGGGGGGGGGGGGGGGGGGTTACTCGGGTTTGTGCTACAGAAGGCTGGAAGGCGGGAACAAGTCGGTTTGGACAGATTCACTGTACTGTAACTTATTTTATAGTACTTTTCCTTGAAGGAAATCAAATGTTTCCAGCTTCTTAAATGTATTTTGAACAAATAGCACTTGGATGTTTTTACTTACAGCTAAATGAAACTATTGTTGGCTGTTTTTTCTGTTACTTAACTCGAGTTATTTACGTGAACTGTTATTGTGTAATCCACTTTTATTACAGATGTCAATGTTATTTTGTTCTTATTAAAATTAATATTATTTCATATACCTTTCAATATATGAACAAATATATGAAACACTGTATTCAGGGTTTTCTTGTGCTTGTATGAACATTTGCAGTTACTTCCTGTCAAGATAAAAGTAAATGAATCTGCATGTGGACTGGCCGCTGCTGCTTATCAGTCGTGTTTCAGGTGCGGGACGATAAACCGGAGCTGGAATCAACAACGCCTGTTCTGTGCACGCAAACACTTTCTCCAAATGTGTCACATGCACTTTGTCTCCAACCACAAGCAGCTTCTGCTGACCCCGTTTGAGTGTCAGTTTGTCGATTCTTGAGAAGACCTACCACGCACCAAGACAGGCAGCTGTGTCAGCTACTTATCTCCAGATGATTTCCTGTTTCAGCACAAGTTCCCAGAAGCTCGGGAGAGGCACGGTGCTGATCTTCTGAGAGAAGCAGCTCGACTGGATTTCTGCTAAACGGCAAAGAACCCGCCGTTTGTTCTCGGGCCGCGCTGTTTGAGAAGAAGAAGTGCCGACTTCCCTACAGGCAAACAAACCGGTCTCTTGTCTGTGGTTACTGGTGACATTAGGAGCTGGCTCGTGTGTTTCACACCGATCAGAACAAACGTAAACCAAGTTCAGTGTACGTAAAAATATCTCCAGCACATCCAGCACGGTCAAGGTTCATATAAACGGTGTTTTTATCCAGTATAGAAACAAAATTACTAGATTTTTCTTTGGAGATTGGCCCTCTTAAAGGTGTGGAACAACCCATTTTTTATTATGTCTGATTATAATCGGTCACGGAGTTCGTCATGCAGGCTGAACATGAAAATAGTCTCCTACACCTATCTTTAGCTTCTGATAGAAAATAGATGTGAAACGTAAGATTAGAAAAGCCTGACAGATCTACGTCACACTGTCACTTTAGATGAGTCAACCATGAACTAGTAGACAGTGTTAGCATTAGCAACTTCACCACACAGCAGAACTCCTCCAGGCGCGTTATTGTGGAGATAAAACATCCACATTGTAAGTCAGTGGTAGAGTCGTGTTGCTGTTGCCTAATCCGAAGAGATCTGTCCAGATATCAGGAATTACGACTGCGACACCTGCTGCTGGAAGCTCAGCTGTGATGTGGGTAACTGGTAGTTACTGGAAATTCTGCACTGGTATATCTTCCCCACTGCAAACGTACCACACCTTTAACACTGTAGGTTGTAAGGAAGCACAAGGATGCTAAAACAAAGTTCACACGTCTACTTGCTAATAAAACCGTGTGTGTGTGTGTGTGTGTGTGTGTGTGTGTGTGTGTTAGCTAAATCTATCCTCGACTACTAGATGTTTAAGGATGCGCTGATATGAAGATTTGAGCTGATGGATACCCACATTTACTGACATGTTTACATAGTTCCCTACATTTGACTACTCGCTTCTCTGCTTCAGTTAAACATCCCACAATGATGTGCTGCTTCACTATCACCATGACGCGGCCTAAGACGTTCCACGTGGTCAGCCACCGTCCCCCATTCTCCTGAAAGACAGCATCAAGATAAAATCGGCCAAATGTCTTAATCGGACTATTTGCCAATAATTGTGTTGATGCTGATCTATCGGGCATCTCTAATCTCTGATCAGGTCCGTCAGTCCAGTTCAACTCAGTCAAGTTCAAAGTGTCATTACCACATGTACAGTGTCACAAGACCACACGCGTGTATCACCATGCAGTCGTTTTCCTAGAGTGACCAAAGCTAAAATAACATCTGATCCCGGTTTAAAACTCCTTCATGAAAGGTGAGATTCCTCCAGAACATTTGTGCTTTTATTCAGTATAAAAAAGAAAAACATGTTGCATAAATTAAGTGAACCAATGCAAATATAAACTTGGATTCTCTTTAAAAGCTGTTCCGTATAAACCAAACACGTCAACTTAAAACACGATAGCACTGAGAGGAGATCTAAACTCATCAAAGTCCCAGTAGATTATGAAACATCTCAGGTATGACGATGTGTTGAAGAACAACAATTTCTAAACCATTTTCAGATGTAAAAGCACCAGTAAACATAGGAAGGGCTGGACATGAAGCAAGGAGATAAAAGAAAAGCTACACGTCCCTTTGTGACACGTTGGTTCTCCGTGTCCACGTGACACGTTGGTTCTCCGTGTCCACGTGTCACATACGAGTTGGAAGGAAAACATGCGACGGGCTTTAAGGTGTGAACACATTCCTCTGTCCACCTCCGCTCTGCAGGACGCCCCCTTCAGACATCAGTCCCGGCTGTCCTCAGGTCAGTTTGCTTCTATATGGGGACGGAAACGATGGTTGGAAGATCTCCAATAGGAGGTGGATGATACTTCTCCACCCTCATCAGACGTCGTAGAATATCATCTCGATCGCGCGGCCAAGCAAAGATGTGAGTGTTTTGAAGCCAGTTAGGAACGTGACACTGAAGAGAAACAGCATTTAGATGATCACTGCTGAGGTCGGGAGGTTGACCTCGCTTCACGGGAAGGAGATGAAAACACTTCACAGAGCTCACTTTAAAACAACACTCACTTTTTTAGCCCCAGGAAACAAAACGGGAATGAACCGGAAATTCTTGCTTCCATTCTGGATGAATTCGTTCTGAAGCTGCGAGACGCAAACAAACCAACACTGAAGCGTCGCTATAGACGATCAGACTTGTAGAGACTGGGTAAAGACGCTGACCTGTTTGTGTATGTAGACCGTGTTGAAGGTCCTCTCGTCATTCTCCAGGTCAAACGGGGGGGCCGTCACCGTCTCAAAGTACTTTGGACTGATGATGATGATGATCAGATATTCTTTCTGGAAGCAAACAGCTTTAGCTGCTTAACGTACTCTCAGGACAAGTTCCCTCTTGCACCAGGTCCCATAGCTCAGGGCCAAGTTCAGCGTCGGTTTACTAACTGATCTTACCTCGCTGAGATACCGCTCCATGAAGTCAATCTTGCTTATACTCCTGAACTGCTGCTCAAAAATGTCAATCTGAAACAAAAGTCGAGACAATTAAACCTAAAGCCGACGCGGAGCTACAGCGGCCTACGCAGGACGAGTGGGAACTGGTAACACCGTCTTAAATGTGTGGATATACCCAAAAACAAGTCTGTTGATTAGATCGGCTAATCTGGAACTCAAACACCTGATTTTCTGTTTGGTTTTGGTCCATGACGGTGCCACTGCAACGCTGAAAAAAAAAATCCTAAATGTTTAAAGTCCATGAACTCCACACAGCCTAGAAATGCTAGAAATAACAGCTTCCATGCAATTGGTTTTCACTTCCAGACATAATTTAAGTTCCCATCATCAAGGTACCAGTTTATGTAGAGTCTCCGTCTGCAGGTCAGAGATCGGTACCGGCCATCAAAACCAGAACTAGAGACAGTTACGTCGTCCGTCACATTAAAACAATCCTGTTATATGAACATGTTTACAAGCATATTAAACAGCGGTTACGCAATATCAATGCAACCAAGGCTGAACAGCACATCCCAGAACAACCACCGGAGTCAAACCCGCAACTCCTGCTGTAAGCACAGCTACGACCAGCCTTCTGTAAAGATTTTTATACGTCATCAAATAATCTGTTTTGACAAAATATCTTAATGATGAGAATGAAAACTGAGTTCAGAATAAAATATCGTTATGCTGCTTTTAGATCAAATTTCACTTTATTCCAACATAATCTTCATTTCCAAGTTACACTGAAAAAAGTTTTTAGTATTTTCTCATAAAATATTCGACACTAAATGTTAAAATGGCATGCGTGTTACCGCTCAGCTGTTTTTAGAGCTACGGTTCTCTGCAGGGCGGCAGAGTCTGATTTATAAACGAACAACCGAACTGTACGTACGTGAGTATCAAAGCCGTTGTGTCGCAGCAGAGCCACAAAGTTGATGATCTCATTGACGTGCTTGTCATTGTCTGCTTCGTACGTGACAAAGACCCTCCCTAAAATAAAAAAGCAAAGGTGTTTAAAGACTTGACGAGCGTGCGGCTGCCCGTGCTGCTGACGCGGCGCTTACTCTGCTCCAGAGAAAGTGGCGTGCTGTAAGCCGGGCGTCTCTCTTTGACCGGGATGTTGGGGCCGCTGTGAGAAGAGAAAAAGGGCTTTAGATAAAAACGCTCAACGTGAGGCGGAGACATCATACAACTACTGCAAGTCAGAGTAAATATTATGGTAAAGGAAACTCACAGTTGTGTGAATCCTGCTCCAGGAAGTCTGTAGTCTCCTGGATCTGAAAACATAAGACACGTAAAAACGTCCCTCCAGACTCTGGGACTTAATGACTGATTAGAAAACAGACCAGCAGACTTACAGTACTGGCTGCACGGAGGCCATGCGTGTCTGTCAACTATAGGCCTCCTACTGAAGGCTTCAGCAGGACACTGGGCACAACATGCAGGTCCTGCTGGCGGACCGGAGTACGGAGACAGCGTATGGTGGTACAGCTCTGCCGACGGAGGGTTGGAGTGCAGAGACAGTGGCTGCTCCAAGCTGAAGGTGTTACTGCAGCGCTGACCAGGGAGGGAGAGCGACTTGCATCTGTCCTCACAACAGTTAGGGTAATGTTTCTGGCTTAGACAGGATGGCAGGCTGTTGGGATAACCCGACCAGCTGCTGTTAAGGCTCGAGTGGAGCCAGCTGACCTGGCTCGGGAACGGAGTCGGCTGGGTGAATCCGGCTGGCAGGCTGTGAGGGGGTTGGGATGAGCCGAAGCTAGAGATGTTTGGGTGGCGCAAGTCTTCCTGCCTGCTGCTCCACCTCTGTCTGCTAAACACGGAGCCGTGGTCTAAGAGTCGTGGGTGGCCATGGAGGTTAGTGGTGGCGTCCACCATGTGGTTGGCTTCTCGCTTCTCTGAGCTCATAGTCTCATCGTCCTCTTCAGGGGTGTTGTGGCGGGAGCTCAGCAGGCTGATGCAACTGTGCACGGGCAACATATTAACCGGAACAATCAGTGGTCTGAAACGGGTGGAAATTCTGCTTCACATCTGCAGCGCCCGCTTACAAGAAACGAGCTCCGCTTTTATCAAAAAGGCAGATCTACTGTGAATGGATTCGCTAACTTCCTGACTAGAGAAAAAAACTGAAAACAGACTCAAATTATGCTGAATTCAGCTCTGTGCTACATTTTGAGACAGCGGCGTGTTTGCTGTCACGCTCACCTATTTGGAGCAGAACGCGAGCAGACGGGGGCGGGCAGCATCACTGGGAGTTTTCCTCCTAACATCCATGTGTTTCTCCTTTAAACTTCACCTAAACTCCTGCTGGGGTAAAAAAAAATCTGGTGAGGCTTTAAAGGGGAAATGAGGCAAAACTCACCTTTTGTGCACCCATGTGGGTTTCAAACATGAAACCCCATCTATCTGTCATCGGTCAGTGTTTGGTTTTAGAAATCATGTGACTAAACAAGCGGTTTCTAAAAGTTCCCCTTTGTCACAAATGAGGAAACAAGAATAGAACCACCTCTCGTGCAAGAGGGAGCTGCTGCTGCAGAAGCTCTACTCCAAGCCCCTGGCAAACATTGGAGCTTCTCAGCTTATAGCAACCTGAGCAGGGGGCGAGTGGGCGTGGCCAGAGTGACGGAGCCCTAGCTCTGTCCTAGCTCGTAACAGAAACTGTCAAGTATTAAACTGCTGAAACCACTTCATGTGAGAGGGATTTTGTTTCAATCATAGAAATATAAAAAAGTCATAAAGTGTCCTTTAAAAGCAAACCGACTCCCGACTCGTTATGCTTGAGCAGCCTAACCGTCTTTGATCTACATGAAAACATAAAAGCCAAAGTTCCTTCCACACCGGGACTTTTCTCTGTTGAGTCATGAGGAAGTGCTCACTGACGCGGTCAGTTTAAAAAATAAATGTTATTACATTAATCTGTTCGTTACCTAAAGCACCAGTTACTTCCGGTTCCCACTGGCTACTCAGGTTCCATGATGATCACAGATCATTTCCCAGCATGCAGCAGCAGAAAGTCATTCGGGGCCGCCTCAGTGCTCCAGTCCATGTTAAACCTCTGTGGTCGCTCACAAGCAAACCTGCTTCAGCTTTCCACTGAAACCGACCCAGAAATGTTTCTCCATCAGCTTTTCCCTCCACTTATTTAAATTATGGACCTGCATCAAATCACCTAAACCGTTTCTGTCCTCGTTTCGGACATTCCTCTCGACCATAAAGCCTTAAACGTGTCAGAGGACGAAGGTAAACGTAGCTGTTTGTTTAAGTGTCGGCAGGTAAATCAGACGAGTCAGACCGGTTATTACAGGTAAGAGCAGCACACTCACCGCCGCTGGTCCGAGCCTCTTCCGGGTAACTCTGCTGACTAAACCCGACAAATGTCTCCCCTAAAACGTGACTTCCACCAATAAGTTGTGAGTGAGCTGAAAACTTTCGTTGCCAGGTGAAAAGTTCTGACGGCCGAAAGGCTGATGCGCAGCTGGGACTCGAACCGCCTCCCTCCGCCCCAAGTCTCCACCTTCCCCCTCTTCCGGTTGCCTCTCACTGTGGGGGAGATTATTTCCCTCTGGGGGTGAGATTATTTCCCTCTGGGGGGAGATTATTTCCCTCTGGGGGTGAGATTATTTCCCTTCACAAAGGCAGCACAGTGTTTTCTGTTGATTTAACCTGTTTCGTAACAGGTCATGTGATTTGGTTTTCTTTAGTTCTTCGTGATGAGGATTTGGACGTTTTGACGTCACTGCCGTCAGGGTAACCGGTGGCCCTCATCACGCTGCGTACAACGAAGAACTAAAGAACACGAAATCAGAAAACAAACAGTACGAACGTAACAAAACAGATGGGTAATGGGTAGAGGTGTGACCAAGTCACAAGTCTTTCCAGTTATGTCTCGAGTCGAGTCCAAAGTCAATGATCTGGAAGTCCAAGTCAAGTCCAAGCCCTTAACTTTGTATTTTCAAGTCATAATCAAGTAATCTGTCCAACTTCAATTTAATGACGATGATAAACAAATTCCAGAAATAAAGCTTCTTAACTTTTCATTTATTTGCTCAACAAGCAGGAAGTGCAACAGAAACTGATTATAAACAAGGTGCTGCTGCGTTTAGCCGTACAAGATCTAACCGAGAACAAAGATGATTTATGATTTTTGTCCATGTCGGGCCACTTTTGTGTTAAAATATCAAATCTGCTCAAGTCATCATCAAGTCAGCAGATGCAAGTCGATTCATGTCTCAAGTCATTGGTGTTCAAGTCTGAGTCAAGTCGTAAGTCTTTATAGATTTTATCAAGTCAAGTCAGATGTCATTAAAATAATGACTCGAGTCCAAGTCATGTGACTCGAGTCCACACCTCTGTTAAATTGATGCTTTAAAACACTTTGACTGAGTACAGATGGGTAGCTCTTGAAATACTACATGGCAGCACCAATAAACAGGATGTTCTTACTTTATTTCTGAACAACAGAAGAAGACAGAGATGGTTCATCCATCTTTGTTTAAAATAAAACAACATTAGCTCATTTTAGCGCTGCCATCTCTATAGATGATGTAGTGTGACACTAAACATCCATTCTTTTCTGTTGGTGTGTTTTTGGAGATGGCTCTGTGTTCCCAAGGTACAGTGAATGCAACATGAATTCAAATAAACGCGGGAACATTTGGATAAGAGAAGATCTGGTTTCTGTCAGGTTAACCCCAAACCCTGAAACCCAAGAACCTCCAAGAAAAGGACCAGAATCAGATGCTTTGTATCCTTTTGAGCTTTAAAGTTTCTGCTGGCCACCAGGAAGATGGACCTCTGTTTTATTATGACCTGGTCTATAAAGACCCGAGTATCAGGGACTCAGACGGGTCTGATCAGGCGCTCTTCTGAGTCATTTTGTTGGGTCTTGTGTGACGTGCACACTAATCTTTTGATGAAAGTCTAAGGTCACACCTAGAAAAGAGAATTTTTCCAAACATGCTGGCAAGATTCCCGAATCTAAATCACTGGTTTATTCAAGCATTTTCATAATTCCAGAAACCTAAAATGATCCTGCTTTCAGATGTTAAATTTCATGTTTTGACATGAACAAGAAAAAAACTTTTAACAAATAATTCTTCATTAAGAACAACGAAGTGAACAAAAACATTTAAAAAATGCTTCCTGAAGTCAAAGCCTGCTCTAATTTCATAAGAAAACAAACGAATTAAACTACAAGTTGCATAAATATGAAACAACAACTTCTTACTGGAGGAAATAGGTGTGTGTCGGGGCAGGGAGTGGACACAGATTTAAACCTCCCTAAACACACCTCTCTGCATCAGGAGACCAGACAGCTCAGTAACTACTGTTTATCAGACATCCACCAGCAGCCACCACAGCAGAGCCAGGCGGTGCTTAAAAGGCTGTTTTTGGAGAGCAGCTCAAGCATCAACTATCCTCAGAGTCACACAGATCCTCCACAGAGCAACCGCAGTGCCATTATTCTGTGGTGTCACGGGTTTGATGGCAAAAAGGATTTCTGCATTTATGATTTCTGGGGAACCAACTTGATGTGACACCTGAAGCTCCACAAGACATACATAAAGAGACATTCAAAAACATTTGTCAAATGTTTTTTCTTTGCGCAAGTTCGTAGTTTTATTTATTTATTTGTTTGTTTGTTTGTTTGTTTTCACAGTTTTCAAGAGAAAATCTGAAGAGGAAATGAATCATTTCAGTTATACTTCCGTGTGTAATTTATGGTCTCTCTTTAAATCTTGGACTATTCCACTAAATTTGAAATTGTGCTGCAACAATTCAGAAGCTGGGATTTAATTACCTGACTACGGTGAAAATGTTCAACAAATGTTGAGGGCAGATGCCATTGGGCACAAAGTGGGTGATCAATCTCTGCTCTGCCATAGAGAAGCCGCAATCTGACTTAGATACAGAACCGCGACTCTTACAGTGACTCAGCATTCACCAGGATGAACACTGATCACAAAATAAACCACGCAACTGCTTGTTTTCAATAACAGCAAAAACATTTGTCCTAACATATTAAGGATGGCATGTCTGCCAAGTGATTGCTTTTGTATGATGCAGAAATGTAAAGCACTCCAGCAGCATTGAACCATGATCATAAGAGGCTACAGCATCGCCATCTAGTACCAGCTTCATGTGCACACTGTCACACAGAACGGAGAAAAAATTACTCATGAACAATTACTTTACCATCTGAAGATTGCAAAGTCCAGGCCTGTAGGGTAGGTTTGACATAAGCACTTCTTTCTGCAGGCAGATCACATTTGATTCAGCAAATGTAAACTTTATAGCCACGTAACATTTTGAAATTAGTTTTCATGTGTTCAATATCTAAAGTTTTTTTGTTTTGTTTGTTTAACGATCAAAATGACGTGTAAATGTGGATATTCCAGAACTACCGGTAATGTTCTGCAGCCTGCAGGACACATTTACTGGTTATATATTTTAATTATGGATAGTTACGCCATACATTAACAATAAAATTAAATTAGTCTGATTTAAAATACAACAAGGAATGAAGCCTGTAAAGTTTGTTCTGGAGAGATTCGTGATTTAGTTCACCTGACAGCTGTATCATCTACCCATTTCTACTGTTTGTTTACTTTGGGAAGTTTCTTGTACAAAAGACAAAATGATCAAACAGAAAACACAACCTCCAGATTTTCCAGCTGTTTTTAAATAATTTTACAACTCTGCTGTCAACATTGAAAAAAAAGACAAAACTGGCAAAGGAATGTTTTGAGAAAAAAAGCTGTAAATGCCTTTTTTCACTCAAATGTCCAACATAAGCTCGATGATGTCAAATAACTCCTAAATGTGGGAACATCTTGACTTATATCATCTTCGTCATGTAGACTCTGATAAGTTCATTTTTAATACCTCAAATTTCCTTTCATTTCATTTGAGAGATTTGTTTTACCTCGCAGTTTGACAATCAACACCACCGCCTTACCTCTTGGTGTCAGCATTGCATTTTCTAGCTTACACCCCGCTGCAATTTTATTAGTAGAAGAAGCGCTGACTGCCGTCAAACAAGCCCTCCGTTCGGAAACGACTGTCAAGCCAGCTCTCCTTCGATTTTTACGGGCGCAATTACAAGAGAAATTACGGTGTCCTCCTTCGAGTGTGTCTTTCAAAATAAAAGCGCACTTCTAGGATGTGTGTCTGAACGTGCTAATGAACAATTTTTCTGTATGTGTTAAAATTTTGTCTAAGAGAAAACTGCGTTTTTAATGATTTTATCTGTTAAAAAAATACTTTTAAGAAAAAGAATGAAAATGATTTAAATACAAATTTCTGTGACATTGTGAGCAAGAAAAAAAAACTATGTTGTTAATGATTTTGTCTATTTTAAAAATACTTTTAGTTAAAAGAATGAACATGATTTAAAGATCTGATGTGGTATTTCAAAATGAAGTGCAATCGAAGTAGTCAATAATGACAATTTTCACCATATTCAATGGTTAATTTCTCAAAAACATCTTTCCACATCAGTCCGGAAGTACACATCGAGTACTACATCCTTCCCGACTTTCATAAAGATCTGATGTGGCATAACCTTAACCCTAAACCTTTAAGTAATTAACCATTGAATATGATGAAAATTGTCACTAATGACAACTTTGATTGCACTTTATTTTGAAATGCCACATCAGATCTTTATGAAAGTCGGGGAAGATGTACCATACCATACCATACCATAGTTTATTTATATAGCATGTTTAAAACGCAGCATGGGAGCTGCCCAAAGTGCTGCACAGGCTAAAACAAAACGCGACCATTTTAAGAAACTAAAACAGAAGATAAAAATACCAGTCAAAAGCAGATAAAACATGATGGATGCTAAGAACACATTAAAACAATGACACGATAAAACACTAAAACGAGTCACTGTCTGAAAGCCAAATCGTAAAAGTGGGTCTTTAAACAAGATTTAAAAACCACCAGTGATGGAGCCTGCCAAACTCCAATGGGCAATGAGTTCCACAGCTTTGGGGCAGCATGCACAAATGCCACATCAGATCTTTATGAAAGTCGGTGAGGATGTAGTAGTCGATGTGTACTTCAGGTCTGATGTGGAGTTATGTTTCGCAATCAGACAGTTTTTGAGAAACTAGCCATTGAATATGGTGAAAATTGTCATTATTGACAAATTTGATTCCACTTTATTTTGAAATGCCATATCAGATCTTTATGAAAGTCGGTGAGGATGTAGTAGTCGATGTGTACTTCAGGTCTGATGTGGAATTATGTTTCGCAATCAGACAGTTTTTGAGAAACTAGCCATTGAATATGGTGAAAATTGTCATTATTGACAAATTTGATTCCACTTTATTTTGAAATGCCATATCAGATCTTTATGAAAGTCGGTGAGGATGTAGTAGTCGATGTGTACGTCAGGACTGATGTGGAATTATGTTTCGCAAATCAGACAGTTTTTGAGAAATTAACCATTGAATATGGTGAAAATTGTCATTATTGACAACTTTGATTGCACTTTATTTTGAAATGCCATATCAGATCTTTATGAAAGTCGGTGAGGATGTAGTAGTCGATGTGTACGTCAGGACTGATGTGGAATGATGTTTCGCAAATCAGACAGTTTTTGAGAAATTAACCATTGAATATGGTGAAAATTGTCATTATTGACAACTTTGATTGCACTTTATTTTGAAATGCCACATCAGATCTTTATCAAAGTTGGGGAGGATGTAGTAGTTGATGTGTACGTCAGGACTGATGTGGAATGATGTTTCGCAAATCAGACAGTTTTTGAGAAACTAGCCATTGAATATGGTGAAAATTGTTATTATTGACAAATATGATTGCACTTTATTTTGAAATGCCACATCAGATCTTTATGAAAGTCGGTGAGGATGTAGTAGTCGATGTGTACTTCAGGTCTGATGTGGAATTATGTTTCGCAATCAGACAGTTTTTGAGAAACTAGCCATTGAATATGGTGAAAATTGTCATTATTGACAAATTTGATTCCACTTTATTTTGAAATGCCATATCAGATCTTTATGAAAGTCGGTGAGGATGTAGTAGTCGATGTGTACGTCAGGACTGATGTGGAATGATGTTTCGCAAATCAGACAGTTTTTGAGAAATTAACCATTGAATATGGTGAAAATTGTCATTATTGACAACTTTGATTGCACTTTATTTTGAAATGCCACATCAGATCTTTATCAAAGTTGGGGAGGATGTAGTAGTCGATGTGTACGTCAGGACTGATGTGGAATGATGTTTCGCAAATCAGACAGTTTTTGAGAAACTAGCCATTGAATATGGTGAAAATTGTTATTATTGACAAATATGATTGCACTTTATTTTGAAATGCCACATCAGATCTTTATGAAAGTCGGTGAAGATGTAGTAGTCGATGTGTACTTCCGGTCTGATGTGGAATTATGTTTCGCAATTCGACAGTTTTTGTCACAGAAAATTTTATTTAAATCGTTTTCATTCTTTTTCTTCAAAGTATTGTTTAATAGATAAAATCATTAAAACGCAGTTTACTCTTAGACAAAATTTAACACATACAGAAAAAGTGGTCATTAGCACATTCAGTCACACATCGTAGAAGTGCGCTTTTATTTTGAAAGACACTCTCGGAAGGAGGACACCGTAATTTCTCTTGTAGTTGCGCCCGTAAAAATCGAAGGAGGGCTGGCTTGACCAACGGATTGACGGCAGTTCATGACGTAGCGGTTGTGGTTCTGGTAAGCTAATTCTTGCTAAGGTAGGTGGAGATCATGGCAGCTTCGAAGCCAGTGGAGCCCCAGTCTGCGACTGGACTACCCCGCTGGCAGCTGGCGCTGTTGGTGGGGACCCCCATCGTGCTAGGTGTTGGAGCAGTTTATTTGTGGAATCGAAGCAGGAGAAAGGGAATGAAAGGGACCGGTGAGCGGAAAACACCAGAAGGCAGCGCCAGTCCCGTGCAGGGCCAAGACGGAGCCAACAGGGAGGAGGAGAAGAACATGGTACTGTTACTGAAGCGTGGAGACACCTCTCGCTTTTATGGCTTAACTATTTTGATAAGAGCACAATTTACATTACTGATGGTTTAATTTCTTCTCTGCACGCATCACTGTCTTAAAACGCGGTCAAGGACACCTGACGTTACTGACGCTTTCAGTGGCTGATACCTTCACGACAGCGAGGCCGATAGCCACCGGTGTGGATTAACCTTTGCTAGTTAGCTCTCCGTCAGGCTAACTCTGCTAGCATGTGTGCTAGCCGACTCATATCAGACATACGCAAAGCAAACACTTGTAACAGAACCCGTTTGGATACTAACCGTTAATCTGGGTGAAAGTATTTCGTCTAAATAAGCATAGCAGTGTTTTTATGTTCTAACAGGCTAACGCAGTCAAGATAAGGAGTGGCTGTCATTTGAATGAGGCTGAGTAGTAGTTCAAATATATTATCAGCTTATTCACGCAACTGTCACGCATGCATAATTAATTTAGGTAATATTCCTGTAAAGGTTTTTACACTGGTGTTCTTTGTAAATAAACCCCCACATCACCCCGCTTCTCCAGCTTCACTGGCTGCCAGTCAACTTCAGGGTTCATCTCAAGATCCTGGTTCTGGTCTACAGGGCCTTACATGGACAAGCACCATCTTACATTGGTGATCTTCTTAGTCCCTACACCCCCAGCAGGTCCCTGAGGTCCAGTGATCAATGCCTACTGGTTGTGCAGCACCAGGTTAAAGGTCAAAGGTGACAGATCATCTGCTGCTGTGGCCCCCAGACTCTGGACCTCTCTCCCCCTGAGCCTGAGATCAGTGGACTCAGTGGTCTCCTTTAAAAAGCAGCTGAAGACTCACTTGTTCAAGCTGGCTTTGGTGTGACCTTCTTCACCTTCTCCTCGTTCAGCTCTTTCTACCAATCCTGCCTTTTACGGTATCCACTGGTTTCCCTCCTTACATTCTTACATTTTTTAATTACAATTTAAATTTTTTGTCATTTTAAACATATTTTTAAATCATTAAAAAAACATCTTTATTATATTTTTGTTTTTGTGAAGCGCCTCGTGATTTTTATCTTGAGAGGCGCTTTATAAAAGATTGTTTTTTTTTCTTTCTTTGTTTCTTAAATGATGTCAAAAGTGATCAAAGTTAAACATCCAGTATATCTATAAAAGTTGCTTTTAAAGGGGTTCGGGATTGAAATCAATACATTTCAAAAATGATCACCAGACTTTCGTTTTGACTATTTCCAGTGACTTCCTGAAGCTGTTCAAGTCTTATTGCCCTCACTCACTGATCTTTATTTACTCCTGTTTTAAAGAGCTCCTTGTCTCTTATCTCCTAGGATGGAGCCAGAGGCCCCTCTACTGCAGAATCCGCTTTCGGTTTGGTGCAGCACACAGACGGGCTCTCCTGTTCTGACATGCCTTGGTCTTGTTTTGTGCATCACTTTAGGTTTTTCTTTTTGCTTTGATAAGTGATGTAAATTAGGTTTGGCAAAACATAATGAAACTTATCCCTACAAATATTGAAATGATTTTTAGAATTAGGATTGAAAATTTAAGTTCAGTTGATTTGGTAATTTTGAACTTATTCTATTAGAAACACGTGGGGTTTCCACTAGTAACAAGCAGCCAGCATAAGTTATTCCAAATACAAACTTTGGGTCTTGGTTGTTGTGGCAGCATACCGGTCTCTTCATTAGAATGTGATGAAACTTCACGCATCTTCTCAGAATAATCTTCTCTATCCATCTGGAAGGTCGTCGTTATTGCCTCCTCTCCCAGGAGTTAAAAGTGTTTTCTTTTGTTTTTGTTGCTACCCCTGTAGTACTGGTCACATGTACCCCTGTAGTACTGGTCACATGTACCCCTGTAGTACTGGTCACATGTACCCCTGTAGTACTGGTCACATGTACCCCTGTAGTACTGGTCACATGTACCCCTGTAGTACTGGTCACATGTACCCCTGTAGTACTGGTCACATGCTACCCCTGTAGTACTGGTCACATGTACCCCTGTAGTACTGGTCACATGCTACCCCTGTAGTACTGGTCACATGCTACCCCTGTAGTACTGGTCACATGCTACCCCTGTAGTACTGGTCACATGTACCCCTGTAGTACTGGTCACATGTACCCCTGTAGTACTGGTCACATGCTACCCCTGTAGTACTGGTCACATGCTACCCCTGTAGTACTGGTCACATGTACCCCTGTAGTACTGGTCACATGTACCCCTGTAGTACTGGTCACATGTACCCCTGTAGTACTGGTCACATGTACCCCTGTAGTACTGGTCACATGCTACCCCCTGTAGTACTGGTCACATGCTACCCCTGTAGTACTGGTCACATGCTACCCCTGTAGTACTGGTCACATGCTACCCCTGTAGTACTGGTCACATGTACCCCTGTAGTACTGGTCACATGTACCCCTGTAGTACTGGTCACATGTACCCCTGTAGTACTGGTCACATGCTACCCCTGTAGTACTGGTCACATGTACCCCTGTAGTACTGGTCACATGTGTTCTGTCGTAAGTGGAAGGTAGCTCTGGGTCTGGCAGAAAAAGCTTTTATAACCTCAGCAGATGCAGTAAGTTTCCTCTTCACCTGAGATTACGTGCTCTGCTCTGGCTTTGCTGTTGCTGGTGTCAGATTCATCCATCACGTCTCCTTTACTCCGCCGTCTTTTCTCAGCAAAACCTTTCCTACAGTGTTTTGGGCAGCTTCGTGTTTTTGCTCGTTGGACTGTGTAGATTCAGCGCCAGCATGTCGGTCACCAACAACACTTTCAGGAAAACAAAATAAAGTTATTAAAGTACATTATGATTCCAATAATCCTTAAATGTGAGTTACGGTATTAAAGAGGCTTCTCCTGCATTCAACAGTTGGGGAAAGTATTTTACCTCTGAAACTGATGTAGTGTTTATGTACCAGTGATTAGTCCTTCATCTCTGCTTCTGTAACTAGAGGAAGTTAATGTATCTGTGATCTGTAACCAGTGTTCTTGTCGACTAAAGAGCAAACAGAGTTACACTTTAAACCGATCACTGCTTCATCTTTTCTCTCATGTAGAGCCCTTTGGATCATGCTCAATCATCAAAGAACAAGGGGAATAAATACTTTAAGGCCGGCAAGTACGAAAAGGCAATCCAGTGCTACACCGAGGCCATAGGTCTGTGCCCCGGGGACCAGAAGGCTGATTTATCAACGTTTTACCAGAACAGAGCAGCAGCCTTCGAACAGCAGGTTGGCACCATCCTGCCATCTGTGCAGAACTTTACTTCGTAAAATCACAAAGACGACGTTCAACAACGTAAAAGAGTCGACTGCATGAGTGTAATATAACGCTTTAAACCGTGCCCTCAGTTGAAGTGGACCGAAGTGGTGCAGGACTGCTCCCAGGCGGTCGAGCTGAACCCACGCTACATCAAGGCTCTGTTCAGAAGAGCCAAAGCTCTCGAAAAGCTGGACAACAAGAAAGAGTGCCTGGAAGGTAAAACTCTTGATTCTTTTTAAAATATTCACATAAAAGATCATCCAGAGATGTTTCAGTGTCGCTGATGGTTGATCTCGTGTTCTCTGCATGTCAGACGTCACAGCCGTGTGTATTCTCGAGGCTTTCCAGAATCAGCAGAGCATGCTGCTGGCAGACAAGGTGCTGAAGCAGCTGGGGAAAGAGAAGGCCAAAGAAAAATACAAGGTGACGGTTTAGTCTGGAGTTTTTGTGTTGTTCTGCAGTGATCATCAGGTTCAATGCGTTATTTTTCTCTTTATTTCCCTCTGCAGAACCGTGAGCCAATGATGCCTTCTCCTCAGTTCATTAAGTCGTATTTCAGCTCGTTCACTGATGACATCATCTCCCAGCCCCTGCAGAAGGGTGAAAAGAAAGATGAAGACAAGGATAAGGAGGGTGAAGCAGCTGAAATCACAGAGAGGTCAGAATCATCTCTGCATGCTTAATTTAATTTAAGGTTCCCATTAGCTGCTGCAACAGCAGTTGCAACTCCGAACGCAGCTCAGATGCGTCTGTTTCAGGAAGTACGTCAGTAGCTTCAGACCACAGGGTTTGGAGTACGGCTACACGATATTAGGAAAACCTGCCATATGCAAGAAAGTGATTAATACTGCGATGGCGGTATGACTTGCAGTAAATAAAAACTTAACTTGGCAACAAATAAATCATGAACAAAGAATTTTTAAAAATGGCAAAAAATCATAAAAACGAGGAAAGAGAAAAACAAAACGAAGAAGAAAAGGCGATCAGTGGATCCTGGGAAAAGCAGAATCAGCAGAACGAAGTTAACTCGGGTTAACTCGGGTTTTTGCTAACCATCCAAATTGAAGTTCCACCCGATTGGCCCAATGGGTCAAGAGCTTTATTTGATTTGTTAAACGCCGTGCTGCCGTCTGATTGACAGAAGGTATTATGGGTAGCAAACATTTGAGCTGACTATTCATTACGACTTTTTCTATTCTTTGCGATACGCATATTGCGCATGCCGATATTGCGACGACGATACATTTTGCGATATATTGTGCAGCCGTAGTTTGAAGTTTTATTTCCTGATATTTGGACATCTCTCCTCTGATTGGCTACAGCAACTCGACTCTATCACTGACTCTGTCTGCTCTGCAATGCTGATGTTTTATCTCCACTAATAACACAATCCTGGATGAGTTCTGCTGTGTGGTGGAGTTGCTAATGCTAAAAGTTAGCTTGTAGTTAGCAGAGACACTCTCAACTGTTTCCTGGACGTTAAACCAACAACTGCCTTCCCCATGAGTCCATGAGTATGAAGTGACAGTGTGACGTTGATCTGTCAGGCTTTTCATATCCTAGTTTCACCGTCTTATTTTCTATCAGAAGCTAATGTAGGAGATAGGTGTAGGAGACTATTTCACGTTCAGCCTGCATGAAAACTCAGTGACTGATTATAATCAGGAATAATCGTTAAAATAATTTTTTCAGTCTTCCACATCTTTAAATAAAGCTGCTTCAGTAGTAGCAGTGACTGTAAAAGTCCCTCAGGGTACATGGTTTCTTGAAAAAGGGTTTTCTGTACATCTCTTTTTTTTTTTTAAGCTTCAGCGTTTATTAAATCTAAGCTTGTTTCACCAGCGCCGGCTACCTGAAGGCCAAGCAGTACATGGAGGAGGAGAACTATGACAAAATCATCAGTGAGTGCACCAAGGAGATCGAGTCAGGAGGCCGGTACACGGCAGAGGCCCTGCTGCTGCGAGCCACGTTCTACCTGCTGATCGGTAACGCTACTGCTGCTCAGCCGGACCTGGACCAGGTCATCAACATGAAAGATGCAAATGTGAAGGTACACAAGTCTGACCTTACGCTGTGCTCTTTGGTGTCCGTGTCTATTAGTGAAACTGAAAGATGTTTAAGAAAATAAATTCTTTTTAATGCTTATAAGCTTTAGTGGGTTAAACTGGTGATGGTTTACCAGCCATGAAGAGCTTCGAGCTGACGTGTTCTCTCCCTCCCTCGTGACCCTGCAGCTCCGAGCCAACGCGTTGATCAAGCGTGGGAGCATGTACATGCAGCAGCAGCAGCCCCTGCACTCCACACAGGACTTTAATACAGCGGCTGAGATTGACACACAAAACCCTGATGTGTACCACCACAGGGGTCAGGTAGGTGGGAGAATACATCACTGCAGCCCTTTTTAGAAGACACTGTCCTGGCAAATCAGCGTAATGCTGCATGGCATTGTGGGACTTTAGCAGCATTCGTTCCATCACGGTTGGTAGTAATCTCACAGCCACGTCGGACTTGTGAATGCATTTTGTGCCTTGGCGCAACAGAGGAAGGTGTCATGATCACATGGGATGCTACTGCCGAGCTCTGGCTGGCTACTATAATGAAAATTAAAGTAAACAAAGGTTGTAAGTTTTGCTTTTGTTAACAGAACCAACTGAGACGGGAAGCTGAAGCGATGCAGAGCTCCAGGAGCTTCACCGGTGGAGGTGGTGATCACTAGAGGTTGCACAGGCACCGGGGAGGACGGGCACCGGGGAGGACGGGCACCGGGGAGGATGGGCACCGGGGAGGACGGGCACCGGGGAGGATGGGCACCGGGGAGGACGGGCACCTTTAGGAGCGACTTTTAAAAAATATTAATGAGCACAGCTTCAGTCGCAAAAACCAAGTTATGTCCAAGATAAACAGAAGTCTGTGGCAGCACAGAGACCGCCCCATACTCCCTTTAAACCACCATCGCCTAATCTTTTGTAAAAAGGACGATTGTGCCACATTACTGCCACCATCAGACCACTTATTAAGGATTTTCAGCTACTGCAATTTGGTGTATAATGGAGGCTTTATGCTCTGCTCCCCGTCTCTGTCCAGGCAGACAGTTTGAACTTGGAGTTTAGTCATCTCCTTTAGGTAGATGCATTCATAAATGTTAGCAGTGTGGGGAAACTGTCTTCAGAAAGAGGATCTTTTTAACAGTGAAGTCCTTTAAATTAAAACTTGTAGAAAGGTTTGCAGTTGGCCAAGATGTCTTCAAAATAAAAGCTTTGCAGCAGCTGACAGTAGGTTTCTGGCTGAGGCTCTGGTATATTTTTCTAATGTTTGTACATCTTTTGCATCCTAAACATTTCATGTTGTTGGCAACAGTCCTAAACGTGGGGTTGGGCATCGAGCATCGATTGGAACCGGTTCCAACTGGTCATTTTTCCTGGAATCGCTCAACGTTTTTTATTTTGATTCCTAGAATGCCGAAGGAAGAGGAATCCGCGGCCGATCTCCGTGAAAAATAAACGTGATCTGCAAATTGTGATCAAGGCTTTTCAGAGCTGATCACACCAGCTGTGTGTGTGCAGCACGAGTCCCCCCTCCCCCACCCGGCGCAGCGGCCAGATATAAACAAACGCGTCTGCCGAACTTTTACTCCGTAACGTAAACGTTAACTCCTGCAGCGTAGAGGAAACGTGTTAAATACGTCAACACGGTGGATTTAATAGAAGCTTTAAAGAACAAACTCTGGACGGTGTGAGTTTGTCTCACTGCAGAAATAACAACACACACGGAGCGTCAGCAGGTGTGTGTGTGTGTGTGTGTGAGAGCGTCAGCAGGCTGAACAATAACCTGTAGAATAATTAATGTCATCATGCTAGAGAGGCGTATCTGTGGTGGACCACACCAGCTGCCACAGTAAATAATAATAATAATAATAATAATAAATGACACACGAAGTTGTGAACATTTTAATTTCCTTTCTGAACTGTTTCTGTTGAGTTTTAATGTTTAAACCTGTTAGCTTGTTACTGACAGCAGCTACGTTTAAGCTTCACTTCCTGTTGTGACTGAAGCTGCTGCAGCATGGAGGTGTAGTTCTCAGTCAGGGTTAGGGTCCTGGACATGATCATCCTGAGAGTTTCAGCTGGAAACAGCTGGACGTTTCTGGATATGTTGGAGACATTTAGCCTCTCATCCCAGAGGCTGCTTCCACACTTTGGTTGTGGTCAGAAACAAACACACTGGTTGTGCTGCAAGTCGTCTTCTTTTGTCTCCAAAACACGTTTTTGTCTAAATGAAGGTGATGTTGTTGTTCATAGAGTTAAAATTCATGTTGAAGTTAAGATTATTTCATAAAGTAGGACCTGTGGTTAGCTGGCTCATGTAGACAAGTCATGTCTTCAAGGAATCGGAATCGGGAACCGATAGGAACCGGAATTGAAACGGGGAATTGGAATTGGAATTGTTCAAAATCAAACGATGCCCCACCCTTCTTAGATGGGACTATGATGTCTGTTTTCTCAGCTGAAGATCCTGCTGGATCAGGTGGACGAAGCAGTGGGAGACTTTGATGAGTGCATCCGGCTCAGACCCGACTCTGCCCTGGCTCAGGCACAGAAGTGCTTTGCCCTTGTGAGTCTTTTCTAATGAACAAACTCAGAATTAAGTTGATCTGATTTGATAGTCCTTCATACAGGCAGTCCTGTAGAATGAAAGGCCAGCCAGTTCATGTTTCCTCTGTGTTTTGTGCTTCAGTACAGACAAGCATACACTGGAAACAACCTATCACAGGTCGAGAAAGCCATGGACGGCTTTGAGGACGTCATCCGACGGTTTCCAAAATGTGCAGAGGGCTATGCTCTTTATGCCCAGGTAAGAGCTCAGCTGTGGGTTATTCTTAGAAGTGAAAGTTGCATAACTGCTGAGGTGTTGACATATTTAGAAATGGTGATGAAGGAATTAGAATCAGAATCAAAAGTCGACTTCCGGTCGAGCGCTCGAAAGCAATGGTGGCATAGGCAGGAGCTCCCACCAGTCCAAGGATAAAATAACCCCCACAACTCGCAAACCAAGAAAACAAGCATAAATGAAGAAAACCACAAGAGGGGGGACAATTCGAAGAGGACAAAAAGCCACCAAACTCTTGGAAAAGAGACAAGAAAAGGAGGATAGCCAAGAGAAAATGTCGGACAAGGAGGAAGAATCGACGCAGGAAAACAACCCAGATATACTCAAACGCCTGACGAATATCGTCAAAGAAATACGGGAGCTTAAAGAAGAAATTAAGAGAGACGTTACGACTCTGGACTCAAGCATTAAGGACGAATTTAACAGATTCAAAGAAGACGTAAACAGCAAGCTACAAGCTAGCTGCGCAGAAATATGAGAGCAGAGGGAACACAGGGTGGAAGCTCAAAACCGCATCGACGAACTGGAAACCTTCAGCGTGGATGCAAGGGAGATGATCCGTAAAACAATACGGGAGCTGAAGAGATTACAAGAAAAGCTAATAGACTTGGAAGGGCGGTCAAGAAGAAATAATGTGAGGGTGTTTGGACTACCGGAAGGAGGAGGAGGAGATTCAGTTGCTCGCTTCATGGAGGACCTGCTGGTGAGGGAGCTGGCACTATCTCCTGATGAAAGCCGACCAATCCAACGGGCTCACCGAGCAATAGGAAGAAGGCCAGGCCCGGGAGAAAATTCGAGGCCAATCATTATCGGCTTCCTAAATTACGAAACAAAGGAGAAGATTCTGAAAAGGCGTGGCATAACCGGATGAAGTATGCGGACACCCAGCTATACTTTAACCACGATTACGCACCGGAGGTTGTGCAGAAGTGCAGAACCTACTCAGAAATAAAAAAAAAGAAGCTGAAACTCGCTTGTCAAAGATCAGGATCCACTGGCCGGACGGCTCCCAGCTCTATAGCACCGCACATGAAGCAGCGAGAGAAATGAGAAGAGGATTGGAGATGCAAGCGATGGACGGCGGTGAGGAAGACGAGGAGGAAGAGCGGTTCCAAAGAGCTCCAGGATGGAAAGGAGTCTGAGGCAGAGAGGGACAGGGTGACCTGACCCAACGGGCAAGAGGAAAATTGAATGAATTCAGAAGACCCGAAACGTCGCAGACTGAAGACGAGTCAATGGGAAGGTAAATCGGCTAAGGGGATTCTACAAGGCTAGCTAACAAAGACATGGACAGGGGGAATAAGGACTTAGGACATGTTGGACTTGGCTAGCAGACGGGAGAACTCTCTAATGGGCCCCCCGTCCGTTACTAGCGAGGGGCCCTTTCAAAACAAGATTATGACTCCAATTATAACAGAAAAGAGCTGGAGGAAGTAATCAAAAGATTAAAAGATAAGTCCCCGGGAAGCGACGGCTTTCCTCCAGAATGGTTCAAGACCTTTAGAGAAGAATTAAAAGTGATGATGCTGGCATCATTTAATGACACACTGACAAAGGGAACCCCCCCAATGGAGAGAAGCTATAATTACGCTTCTTCCGAAGGAAGGGAAGAATAAAGAACTGTGTGAAAACTACAGGCCGATGTCAGTTCTAAATTGTGATTACAAAATCTACACGACAATAATGGCAGAAAGAATTAACCCATTTTTATCAGATATAAAAGACCAATGTGGTTTCATATAGGCCATCAAACCCAGGACAATATCAGAAGAGCCCTGCACATTATAGAAGCAGCAATGTTGCTTAGTTTAGATGCAGAAGAAGCATTTGACAGTGTGAATTGGGAATCAGCCTAGGAAAAAATGGGATTTAATACAAAATCAACAGGAATAATAAAAACACTATACCAAAACCCCAAAGCCAGGATGAAAATAAATGGAAGTCTTACAGATTGGTTTAGATTAGAGAGGTCAACCAGACAGGGCTGTTATCACCAATTCTATTCACGTTATACACTGAACCTCTAGTGCAGGCTGTCCGAGAGGATGAGGATATAAAAGGAATTGATATTAAAGGAGTAGGACACAAAATTGGATTATTTGCAGATGATGTAATAAGTATAAAAGACCCGGATGCCTGCCTCCCTAAATTGATGAAAAAACTAGAAACGTTTCAGTACCTAGCGGGCTATAAACTTAATATGTCGAAAACGCAACTAATGCCTATAAACTATAAACCAAACCCATTTAGAAGGAACACCTACAAATTCAGTTGGAAAACAAACTATATTAAATATCTAGGAGTGACTTTAACGGGAGATCTATCAAGACTCCATGAAATAAACTACATAAAGTCAAGAAAAACAAAAAGATTTAGAAAGATGGTCCACACTACAACTAGATTTTAGTTCAACAATAGAAATAATAAAGATGAATCACCTACCTAGAATTTTATACAAATTTGAATCAATACCGATATGAAATCCAGAACAATAATTCAAGAAATGGAACAAAAAGATTTCAAGAATTGTCTGGGGAGGAGACCCAGGATAAGATACGCCACATTACAGCTCCCAAAGGATAAAGGAGGATGCGGCCTCCCAAACCTCCTGGAATATTACCATGCAGCCCAGATTCGCGCAGTTAGTCTTTGGTGTAACCCACACTACAAAGCGGGTTGGAAAGAAATTGAATTGGGAGGGGAGATACCCCCCCTTCCCCCTTCAGAGTATGATTAGAAATAAACAAGAACTAAAGACCAGTGGGAACACCCTAGATTCTATAACTAAACACACGTTATAAACATGGTTATCAATAATTGGGAAATACAATCTAGATAAGGAAGTACAAATTCTAAATTGGCTGGATAATGATCAAAAATGTATACCAGGGTTAATGGACAGGAACTTTAAGAGGTGGAGAAACAAAGGCATTTCACCATTATGCACAATTATGGAGAAAAGGAAATTAAAAAATCAAGAACGAATATGGGATACCAGACACCGACTATGTTATGTACTTACTAATTAAATATTACTTTGACAAAAAGATAAGACCAGGACTACCTCCAGAACTGAATAAGGTTACAGAAGTAATGAGCAATGCATGCAAGGGAAAATCAGAGAAAATGGTCTCGTTACTATATGAAGGGTTGGGGAGAAGAAGGGAACATCATCTTTATATGTTTGCGATAGGTGGGTTAAGGAAAGTGGAACATGGGTGAGTGACGATGAATGGTGGAACATTTGTGAAGTCCAGAAGTCCTCATCTAGTTCAAAGATGTGGAGAATGTTCTGCTGGAAAAATATGATTCAATTCTTTCTAACCCCATCGATGCAAAACAAATATTCTAGTTTCCGACAAGTTTGTTGGAGGAAATGTGGAAAAGAAACGGGTCATCATTATCATATGTTCTGGGATTGTGCTAAATGAAAGAAAAATTGGAAAGATATAGAAAGTACTATAGGGGGGATGTTAGGCTACAAGATACCTTTGACATTTGGAAAGTACTATTTATGCAATCTGACAAATGAAGACTTACAATATGAAGACAGATACCTGGTCAGAATCTTATTAGCAGCTGCAAAGAAGGGGATAACAAGGAAATGGAGGAAGGAAGAACCAACGGCGACGATCTGGGAGGACATGTTGAAGGAGATATACAGCATGGAAAGATTGACTTACAAACTGAAACTGAAGCAGGAGGAACTGCATGAAAAATGGGAAAAATGGACAACATTCTGTACACACCAGGACACCACTAATGGACACCACTAATGGACACCACTAATGGACACCACTGGCCACACTGGAGAGGAAAAAAAGGAGTGAAACCTCACTGACACCCCGGGTTCTGGGAATTGTGTGTTGTTGTTGTTGTTGTTATTGTTGAAAATAATAAAAAATGAGTTTCAAAAAAAGAATCAGAATCAAGTAAATAAAAAATCCAAAGAGGTGTGTGGTAAAAACCTCCTCTGGCCTAACAGATGATGGAAATGTCTGTGGGAGAAAAGAAATGGTTTTCATTTTACTTCACACGCAGGAGGATGTTTATGAATGGCATCATTTGATTAGCATGATGTCATCTTTGTTTAGTGTGTTTTTGACACGTGCTTTAAAACTCGACACTGTTTTTATTCTGTTCATTTAGATCTGATTTTACTGAGTTCACCAGTTAACTGTTCAGTCATCTAGAGATAACCACGCTAGTACCTTATCTGGAAAATAAAGCTTATTTTCTCTAAATAACCAGATACGGATGTGAAACAGAATCTCCCACATCCAGGTTTATTTGACAGTATTAATGTGATCATGTTAATTATAAGTGCATTGTTATGAAACCGATTTTATGTGGAATGGTGGATGACATCTTCAGGTTTCTGATTTAATGGATACTATTTAATTTTCTTTAAAGTCCTTTCTAGTCACAACAAATCAAGCTTTTCTAAGTCAGAATAAACATTAATCCCTTATCTCAGAATAATGAGATGAAAAACTATCAAGATGATGTCATGAAAATGAATTTCTGAGCATGTCTTCTCTTGGCTTCTGCACCTGCTCGTTTTAGATGAGCAGCTTTATGTTTTCATAGAGTGTGTTGTTGTGTTCCTTTTAGGCTTTGACTGACCAGCAGCAGTTTGGAAAAGCTGATGAAATGTATGACAAGTGTATTGAACTGGAACCAGACAATGCTACGACATATGTACACAAAGGGTAGGGGAGTTTCCTTCCTGCTGGCCGGGTGGACCCTGGTGTCTGAGTGCTGTTAGTTCATGTGTTGTTGAATGTTTGTTCAGGTTGTTACAGCTTCAGTGGAAACAAGACCTGGACCTGGGTCTCGAGCTCATCAGTAAAGCCATCGAGATTGACAACAAATGTGACTTTGCTTATGAAACCATGGGAACCATTGAAGTTCAGAGGTGAGAGCAACAAATAAAGTCAAGTGTTTGTGGGGTTTATTCTTTTTGTTATTGTGCCTTACATAACCTGAGTATTTTTTCTTCAGGGGAAATCTGGACAAGGCAATCGAAATGTTCAACAAAGCTATTAACCTGGCCAAGTCGGAGATGGAGATGGCCCATTTATACTCATTATGTGACGCGGCGTACGCCCAAACAGAAGTGGCCAAGAAGTACGGCCTGAAACCTCCCACACTGTAACCTCTCTGCCAATCGATTGTCAGTTTGTTTTTTTTAGCTGAAAGTAACCGTGCTAAACTGTCTGACTTTAATCGTTTTGTTCTGAAAATACTGAATGCTACGAGGAAAAACCCTGGTATAAGTATTGTATTGAATTCTCAGCAAACGGGTTTGTTTTGCTAAATGAGTTGAGTCCACAGTTCAGGTCTGGATGGGAAGTTCACGTCTGGCTCCGCTACTTAAATGTCAAAACTTTTTATTACTCAGAAATTCAACGAGGTGAAGGAAAAATTCTGAATGGCCAAAATGAAAGTTTATTTAATCCTATGCAGGTATCTGTAACATTGAAATCCACAGAAAATACTGTAAGAACTTCATATAAAGTTCTGATGGACTGATGGTTCATGCTGGTTTGAAAGTGTTTTTTTTTTTCGCACCAGATTCTTTATTGTACTTTTCATGAAAGCAAAATAAAACATAGTCAGCTGTTAGATGTCTGTATTTGATGCTGGAATGGATCCTGGCCCACAGACGGGCCTGTTTACTCCTTTTTAATCGATGGGTTTGCCTGGTCTTCTGTTTTCTTTTAACAGCATGCTCACTTATTAAATGTAAATGCAATGCTCGAGATGTCTTGAACACTAGTAAAATTCTACATGAGACCTTGCACAAAAATGTTTTGGATTAGAAGACATCAGCCACCTGTTCCTATTTTTATGTTATTTTTGAGCTCTAATGTCTGGAGGCATCACCCGGGATTGGGTGTTTGAATGATTTGGGTTTTTGAAACAAGATTTAATTTAATTTTTTTTTTTTTTTACTGTGAAGTATTTTTTCCATTTATATGTTAAGTTCTAGCTTTTAAGGTCTTAAGACATCACAACATTTTAGTTTTCTGTTTTTCATATTCTAAACCCGCCTCACGGTCCAAGGCCTGCATCTGTCCCTGGTGACTTGTGAATGATTAGGTTCTGGGGTTGCGTTCAAACATGATTAACAAAAACGACCATCACAGCTAAAGACCCAGGATGTTTGTTAGTTTTTTGTTTGTTTGTTTTACAGCTTTGAAGGAGCTGCTTCAGTTCTTAAAGCAGTTCAGCAACTGTTTTTTTATTTTTTGTTCTTTTTTTTTATTAAAACCAAACCACGCATTCCTGCTGCTGTCTGACAGGAAGACTGCTCAAACTCAAACTAAACCTTCACACCCTAAACAAAAGCTGTTTGACAGTAACATTGTTCATCAACGATGTGTATGGTGACCAAAGTTGCATATATTGTGAATCCTAATAAAGTTATAATTCTTGGACTGAGTCTCGCATCTGAAAGTGTTGTACTGTATGTTTTAAATTTGATGGTTTGTTGCAATTTAAAAATGTTCATGAATTTTGCTAGTTTCTTGAAAGCTTTATAATGAAGGCTTTGCCCTCTCACTACTTTGACCTTTTCAGCTGGTATTTTTCTATATTTCAGAAGTTTGCTATTGTCCCCGTTGTCAGTGTTTCCCAGAGCACACTGGCCTGCATGTTTTCCATGCCTCTGCTTCAGCACACCTGATATTTATCTGCTTCTCAGGAGGACATCAATTGCTGCAGATGCCTATTAATCACTCCTTTAAGTCAGGTGTGTGGCAGCAGAGACACACTGGTGTTCAAAAGTGTAACATGGAAAACATGGACAGTGTGCCTTGAGGACCAGGGTTGGGAAATACTGCCCTAAGTGACAATTTCAATGTCAACTATAAAGACCAGCTGTCAGACAACACTAAAGTTTTAATTTGCTGCAAATAAATTTTGTTTATTGAAATGTGTGCCGCATGCAGGCAGTACATTCTATTGGTGATCGCTTTTTGGGTGTAACCTTTGATCTAGGGCTGGGCAATAAATCAAAAATTTATTGTTACCGAAATTTCTCACTTAAAGATAATTTTTCCCATGTCAATAAATTTGATAAAGAACTAAAAAAATGTGTGTAGGTTGGCAAAATTCATGTCCCTTTAAGAAGCTGCACCACCTTGAGTCACACAAAAATATGACAACATAATGCATGTGACAGCCTCGTCTAGTGGACATCTTTTGTTTCTGCTCATACCTGTAGTTACTGCCCATTTATCGTAAACGAGGTGAAATCCTCGATGTATCGTGATATTGATTTTAGGCCATATCGCCCAGCCCTATTTTAACCTGTGAATGGAGCTATGAAAAATTCTCTCAATTTAACTAATCAGGCAAAAAATATGTTTTGGGCTTTATTTGCAATCATGCAGCTAATTGTTTAACAGCTTAGGGTGAACTAAAAACCAATAATGGTTCATTATTTTCCTCAAACTCCTTTAGTTGGCAGAGCAGCAGGCAGTGGTATAGATTTCTGTGTTCGGCATGACTCGGTGCAATGCTGGATAATCAACTGGTGGAGCTTGGTTCATGGATGGCACATCAGCTCATTTTGGGTTGGTTCCCCAAAATATTTGAGTTTGAATAAGTTATCCACAATCTTTACCACATTTGATTAGATGTGAATATTTAAAACCCAAATCAAATTTAAGTTTATAAATACTGTTCCATGTTTGCAAATGATTTAGCATTTTTTCATTTTTTACGAAAGTAAACTTTTTTGGTACTTTCTTTTCAGACATCCAACTCAATAATGCCATTACTTTCATATTTAGCCTGTGTACATGTGTTATTAGTAAAGCCAGTATAATATTGTTAAAAGCAGCTAAAAAATAAACCCAAAAAAGCATGGGCAAATGCCATTTATTTATGACAATAAAAATAACCACAACTATCAAAGCCATGGTGTTTCTGATGTTTGAGGTAATTCTGAACATAATTTTATCATCAGTTTTTATTGACATTGTGCAATAAATAGTAAATGTTTTAATTGTTTTACCCTAAAAATCAAAGTTAGATGTTATTATTAATACAAGTGAGTTGGACTCAGTAGAGTAGTAAGAGAACTCAATGTTTACGACATATGAGCCATGTTTACGGTACGTTACGTGTCTGTCAACATTAACAATGGAGTCTGTGGAGGAAGCTCTTCAGGGCAGCTGGTGAGACAATTAATCGTTGGATTAGCATATCTAGAGGCTTACGTTTAGCTGTCAGAATGTTGTCTTTGTCTCATCGTCACCAGTTACATAAAAAGTAGTTTTTGTCGCTGCTGCACTGACACTTGGCCTTATCTAGTTCGTTAATGTAGCTAGGTAGCTAGTTAGCTTAATGATAATCAGCTAAACTGCTTCTCATAGCAGTTTAGCCACTAAGATAGGTAACCAGTATTTCTGTTTGTAGTTAATACCTTAGTTATTTTTTTATTTTTTTTTTATTTTATCTTTGGCACATTTTAAGAAAGTGGTCGTTTATTAATATGCTCAAAATTTGCTGGATCTCCTCAAAGTCACTGCCAAATAGCTACTCGGACCCTAGTAGTCATGTTGTCTTTAAAATTAAAACACGTTTATGTTGAAAACATTCACAGCAGTGTCAGCCATTGTAAGACTTTTCGAGACTTTAAACGCGTCTTGTCATGTGCCTGGAAACAGCTGGTGTTAATTCATTTCACGATAAACTAGAATTGAGACAAATAGCTAACGATCCTTAGAAAGCCCTCAGAGCGACAGGATTTCTTTTGATTATTTTAAAATTTGATATTTCATTGATTGACTTAAGCTGTCATGTTTGTGTTTAACTTCACATTGTATTTAATTTCAGTGTGTGAAATGTGTGTTCTGTGATTGTCCCCAGGGACCAGGATCTAGCCGAGGCTCTGGACTCAGGAGGCTCAGACATGGACATGGAGATGGAGAGGAACATCGTCCAGGTTCATGAGTATTCAGCTCAACATAGAGCAAAGATGTGGAAGGTCTGTTAACAAGAAAGAGGTCACTTTATAGTTGAGAAGCAAAGGGTTTTTGGATGTGTTGGGATTTTTGGGGGTCAGACACATACAGCCACATTACTTTTTACTTGCTTTTCTTTTAATTGGTTTAGTAGGAAAAATTTAGTCACATAGAGCATCCAGACAGGAAAAGCAGTCCCCCTCTAGCATTTTCAGAACACTGTTGATGTAGATAAAAACATTTAAACATTTTTATGTTCAGATTTTTACTAAATATCTATTTTAGGCATTTTTGAAAAGTGTAAATAAATAAAAAATGAACAATTTTTTTAAATTAAAGAAATCACCTTTTTGTGGCCTGTGAGGGATTTTAACTTGATTATTTTGGCCTTTGTCTTGAAAGGTTAGGAATCAGCTCCTCTAAATCTGAGACCATGGTCTTGATTAGGAAAATGCCTTCTCCGGGTCAGGGATGAGGTCCTGCCCCAAGTGGAGGAGTTTAAGTATCTCGGGGTCTTGTTCACGAGTGAGGGGAAGCTGGAGCGTCAGATCGATAGGTGGATTGGTGCTGCATCTGCAGTGATGCGGGCGTTGTACCGGTCTGTCGTGGTGAAGAGAGAGCTGAGTCAGAAGGCGAAGCTCTTGATTTACCGGTCGATCCACGTTCCTACCCTCACCTATGGTCATGAGCTTTGGGTAGTGACCGAAAGAACGAGATCACGGATACAAGCGCCCAAAATGAATTTTCTTCAAAAAGTGTCTGGGCTCTCCCTTAGAGATAGGGTGAGAAGCTCGGTCATTCGGGAGGGGCTTGGAGTAGACCCGCTGCTCCTCCACATCGAGAGGAGCCAGTTTAGGTGACTCGGGCATCTGGTCAGGATGCCTCCTGGACGCCTCCCTGGTGAGGTTTTCCAGGCACGTCCAACCGGGAGGAGACCTATAGGTAGACCCAGGACACGCTGGAGGGACTATGTCTCTCACCTGGCCAGGGAACACCTTGGGATTCCCCCGGAGGAGCTGGCCCAAGTGGCTGGGGAGAGGGAAGTCTGGGCCTCTCGCCTTAGGCTACTGCCCCCGCGACCCGACTCCGGATAAGCGGATGAAAATGGATGGATGGAGTTTAGGACACCCCGCTCTAGAGGGATTTTAATTTTCCCTACTTTGTTTTAATAAAACACTGTCAGTTTAGCTTTTGAAAGGACATTGTATGTCCTACAATTTGTTTGTAAGTAATGAATGGAAATGGTAGGATATTGACAGGATATTGTAAAATTCTTGGCCCGTATTGAGTTTGAGTTGGTAATGATGTACCTGTAAAATTTCATAGTCAGTGTCTCACCTGAGACGCATGATGATGTCAAACATAAAAGCTTGGTGTGTGTGTTCTGGCTGTTCTTATCAGAAGTAAACAACTCTAAATACAGCCCGGGAGCAAAACCCACCCTCATTGGTCAGATTTCACTCATCCACTCTACAAGGCATCCATGTTTACAGATGTTTACAAACTTTTATAAGATTTTTAGTGTGAACAGTGGAGAAAAATATAAAATAATTTGTCAGTCACATCATCAGCACGTCATCAGAGCTGTGTAGAACGCGTAGCTAGAAAGTTTAAATAAAAAATAAAATTTTATTTCTCCCAAATGTTTTAAATTTGCCCTTTTGATCAGATCATGCATAACATATTAGTGTGTGGGCTCTCATTGTGGTCAGGCCAATCAGAATTTTAGTAAATGCTGAAATCTGGCACCTGGTTCTGGTCTCTGTAAGGATTTACCAACTGGAAGGACCAGAATGTCATCCTCGGGTTACGTCATTTCATCCTAACACACCTCTAGTTGAGGCTTTGGTTTTATTTAGTGCCACATTCCTGTCATTTAAAAACCAGTTTATCCCTGTCGATGCTTTCATTCCTTTGTTTATGAGGTAGACAGACACGTTGATTAAACATCGGTCTGTCTTAGATCACAGCAAAGCAATAATCTGAAAATGGTCTCTGGCTAATACCTCTGAGGTCTTCTAAACTTTGTGAGGAAACTAGTAACAAACTGAACTGTGTTTGTTTATGAAAGATCTTTTGTTCATTATGAAAACTGTAAACTGCACCTTAAATGCTTGTTCCTCAGCTGATAAAAGCCAGTCGTTGAGTTTAAACTTTAGATTTGACCCTGATGGCATACATTTTGATTGATTGAAACGTTTATTTGAACATAAGACAAAATATTATTTAAAAATCTATGAACATAGTAGAAAAGAAAAGATTTACCAATAAAAAGAAGTCTTTGTCCAAAGGGTGTAAGAAGAAGCAAGTGCTTATTCAATCCCACCCCCTTGTCTCACATTACTAATTTACTTTACAAGTTACCATCAATACATACATACATATTAATATATATATATATATATATATATATATATATATATATATATATATATATATATATATATAAAATAGAGCAGGTCCTAATACTGACCCCTGGGGGACACCACAGGCAATCCCCATATTTTCAGAAGTGACATCATCCATTTTCACAAATTGTTGTCTCTTAGATAAATAATTGGTGATCCAGTCCAGTGCTATTCCCCTAATGCCGTACTGTTGAAGCTTATTTGTGAGAATTGAATGATTTATTGTATCAAAAGCTTTCCTAAAATCTGTAAATACTCCAATAGCATAGTACCTTTATCTAATGTATAAATTATTTCATCCGTTGCTTCCATTATTGCAAGTGCTGTTGTCCTCTTTTCTCTGAATCCGTACTGACTATGGTTTAGTATTTCGTGTTTATTTAAAAAGTTTTCTAGTCTGATATAAAATAGTTTTTCCAGGATTTTTGAAAATTGAGGAAGAAGTGTTACTGGCCTGGAGTTAAGTAGATGTTTATTCCCTTGCTTAAAATTGGTATTACTTTAGCTACTTTCATTTTCTGAGGAAATAAACCTGTTTGGAAGGATAAGTTAAATATATACGTTAATGGTTTTAGAATACCATCAATAACTCTTTTAACCAACACCATATCAATACCGTCATGATCAGTGGAGACTTTGTTGTTGCATTTATCAACAACTGATTGAACTTCCAACTCATCCACTGCTGAGAGGAAGATTGAGTCGGGGTAGTTTGTTTTTATCAATGGTTCACTTATTGTCTGTCTTTTTGGCTTGGTATATTTGCTGCTAGCTCTGGGCCTACATTCACAAAATATTCATTAATTCTATTAACTACTTTTATTTTATCATAAATATCACTTTGATTATCAGTAAAGTATTCAGGGTGTAGTATTTTCTTTGTCCCACCATTCCTTAATTTGTTTAGTATATCCCAGACACCTTTTACCTTTTAAGTTATTCTTATTTTCATTTAGGATTTTTCTGTAATATATCTTTTTACTAGTTCTTATTATTTCAGTGAATTTATTTTTGTAAACTTTATATCTGATTTCAGCTTCCTTAGTTCGTAGTTTAATAAAATTCCTATAAAGACCATTTTTCTTTTTACAAGCGTTTTGTAATCCTGTAGTTAGCCATGGGAGATTTTTATACTTATGACTTCTATTAATGACCTTGACTGGACAATGCTCATTGTAAAGTGTCTTAAATATGTCAATAAATGTACTATATGCCATGTCACCGTCATCTTCCCTATAGACTACATCCCAGTCTTGGGACATCAGTTCCTCTTTAAATGCAGCAATTAAATCGTCTGTTCGTAATCTCTGATGGATCTCTTTCCCTGATTTCCTTTGACACCTACTTTCTTTAATTACATTGCTGATATAACTAATATACAAATATAGGTAAGTGGTCACTAATATCTTTTGTTAGAATGCCACCTGCCATAATTTTTTCAACACAATTTGTAAAAATGTTGTCAGTCAAGGTTGCACGTTATGTCTTAATTCTCGTTGGTCGTGTGATCTTCAGGAACAGGGATAGACTACACATCACGTCTAAGAAATCTTCAGGATGTTTATGCAGTTTTGACTTCATGAGGTCGATGTTAAAGTCCCCATAGATGAAAATATCCTTTTGGCCGATGTTTGTGTACATTTTCTCTATGCAGGTTTTAAACGTACCCATATCCGATCCTGGGGCTCTGTATATACAGCTAACTAGTATATTCACTCCATTTTCCATTATTATCTCAATTGTTAAACTTTCCATGACTTCGTCTAGTGTCATTGTCATTTCTGGTAACATTTTACTACTTAAATTCCTGTCAACATACAGAGCTCCTCCTCCTCCTTTTTTACACTTTCTGTCTGAATGTACGTCTCATATCCGTCTAAATCAACATCTGAGTCTTTTTCATCATTGATCCATGTCTCTGATATGAATATAATCCTAAAAGGAGTTTTAAACTGATTTAGAAAAGCCTTTATGCTCTCAACGTTTGCATAGAGACTTCTACTATTAATGTGGATTATTGATAAAGATCGATCTGTCTTCATTTGTTCGTTTAGCTGTAGTTCCCTATAATAAAAACTCACTGTTTACATGACTAAAGTAATTAATGTCAGGGTCTATGTCATCTAAATTATTTTGTTGTTGACAAATGTTTCCAGTTCTGTTTGATTCAGCGTGTTCATAATCCAGTCCTCATCTTCAGATGAAAGATATATATCAAATATTCATGAGATGTACAGTCGATATGCATCCAAGAATAAATAACAAAAACACAAAAAAGAAGTAACCAGGATGTAATGAGTAACTGTTTGGTTTGAGAATTTTATCATTTAAGCTTCCCTAGCTCCTCAGTGTCTCTTATCAGTTGCACTTTAGCATCTTCTGGCGCTCCGAGCAGTTTTATCCACACGTTGCCATTCCTTGTCCATGTGGACTGTATTCTCCCGTTTCCTCAGAGCCCTTGCTTGCCTTGCTATTCCAGAATGTTTCTTTGTCGAGTGTTCGTTTATGTACACGGCTGATCCTCTAAGTGTTTTTGTTTGTTGTAATAAGTCAAGTTTTGACTTTCTGTTCATGAACCTGATAACAATAGCCTGTTTGCATTTTTATCTTTCTCAGGCAGCACATGACAGGCAGAGAGATCCTTACCATCGACATGAATATTTTACTTGGTTTTGAAGAGTATTTGGTTCTTCAAGCGTCTCACCAGTCTGCTTCTCAGCATTTGCTGTCACTCGAGCATCTGATCGGTGCCTCGTGATACGCCCACTCACAGTAACATCCTCCATTCTTGTATATTGTTCTAAATCATCCACCCGCCTTTCCAGGATGTTAATTATTTTGTCTTTCTCAGTGATTTAGGCTTTCAGTTCCTTCACTTATTTTACAAAGTCCATCAGTACTGTTTTCTGTTTATCTTGGATGTCTCTCCAGTTAGGAAGTTCAGTGAGAGCTGGAGCTAAATGATCATCACTGAATAATGTATACTTACTAAAGTATTGAAAAAGCTGTTTTCTGACCAGTTTCAGCTCTTTCTGGGTAGCCGGTGTCCTTTTGTCATTCAGAAACTCTATTTTTAGCTGTGAATCTTTTTTTGTGCTCTGGCAGATTGCTCTCAACGTCTCCGGAAAAGGAGACAGCTTGTCTCCGTGGGACGGTGTCCTTGATTTACTCGAACAGACACTCATTCACAACCGCAGCCAACAGCTGATCGGTGAGTAAAGTCACTGGATGTTTAGGACCTTAAGGTTTAAGAATCACAAGATATGAAGGGAATAGATTTAGCATAAAAACGGATTTATAAATGATTTAAATAGATTTTTGTCCTTGAGATTCTTGACTGGGAAGGAAGAAACCTGTTTAGCAGCATTTTAGATCTGAGCTTCTGTCTCGCTGAGATCAGATCAGGAAGTGTTTCTCTGATCCTTGTGCTGCTTTGACATCAACCAGAGTGGGTGGGTGTGGCTAAAGTAGGAAATGTCCTCAAATGTTTCAACCAAGACACTTTCTTCGTCCTCTAGATTAGAAAATCACATTGAAAGTTTCTTTGCTTCTCTACTTTAAAATACCTCCAAATGTCATTCTTCATGTTTCTCTGTCATTGGTTTTCAAGCCAAGAGTGAATCCCCGAGCATTAACGGTGCTGTGAAAAATGTTTACTCCTTTAAAGATGTTTTTGTTGCACTTAAATATCGGTTACTGAATTTGTTTGTTGATTTGAAGCACAGATAATTGAAGTAAAGATGATGACTTTAATGATTGAGGAGTAAAATAATCCAAACCAACCGTCACCCGACCTTATTTGAAAAAGTAATTGACCCCTACATTTAATAACTGGATGGATGCAACATCCTCTACCAGCTTAAGGTCAGACTTTGTCCTTCAGGATTTTCTGCTAGAGAGCAGAATTCATGGTTCCATCAGTGGTCCAGGTCGTGAAACAGGCCTAGACCATCACACTACCACCGCCGTGTCTGACTGGTAGCATGATGGTCTTGTTTGAAACGCTGTTAGTTTTATAGCAGATGTAACAAGACAAGCACCTTCTAGAAAGTTCTGCTTTTGTTTCATCAGTCCACAGAATATTCCCCCAGAAGTCTTGGACATTGTCATGTATTTTTTATTTTATTTTTTTTGTCAAATGCGAGACGTTCTTTGTGGTCAGCAGAAGGTACTTCTAATTGAAACTCTGCATTTGGCCCTAACTAAGTGAATCCTGCAGGGCTTTAAATGTTGCTCCAGGTTCATTTGCTCTTGAATTTCTCTCATAGTATGTTTGAGATCTTTTGGCCTACTCCATGTTTTCAGGTGGGTTTGATCTTTTTACCGACTTAAGTTCTTTAAACAACTCTGGAGCATTTTTATGGCCGATGTCAAATTACAAATGCCAGTGCTGCAGCGTTAGCTCGGCACAGACAGCCTTGCCTTTGTAAAGAACGACTACCCCCCCCCCCCACTGCTGAGAATGAAATAGTTTTTATGTGATCTTCCCTCTACGATTGAGACATTAGACTGTTATGCGTCTGACTGCATATTGTACCTTTAACAAGAGTTACAGTTACTGTTTTAACAGGACTAGGTTGGTTTGGCGCTCTGCTTTAATAAATGAAATTGCCATTTTAAATACGTATTTTTTTGTATGTACTGAGGTTTTCTTAATATATTAAATGAGTTCAATGGTCTGAACCATTTAAAGGTGAAACACAAACTGATTTGCAACAGGGCAGAAACTTTAACATGAGTCTATGAGAACATGTCCATAACACCTCTCTGCTTGATTCTCACTTAGACCAGCTGGAAGCTTCAGAAGAAGAAAGGAGTGACATGGTGTCTGACGTCGAGTCGGTTATCACGTTCTACTGCAAGTCTCGTAACATCACCTTCACCCCAGAGCTCAGCTGGCCACATGTGCTCAAACCCCTGCTGGGGCTTCGGTTACCTCGCAGCGACCTCTACAACTGCTTCTATGCTGTCATGAATAAGTACATCCCCAGGTAAACCCGCTCATGCTGCTGTACTTTATCCCTCCTCACAATGAGATGGATCACACGGACAACTCTTCGTTTTATTTCAGGGACTGCGTGCCAAAGGGTCGACCGTTCCACCTTTATAGACTGCTTCTGCAGTATCATGAGCCAGAGCTGTGCTCCTTCTTAGACACCAAGAAAATCACCCCTGACTCGTACGCCATCAGCTGGGTCCGTCTGGTTTTTGCTGCGACAGAAATGCTGCAGGCTGTGCAGGAGATCTGAGCTCTGCCTGTCTTTGTTTTGTCTGCTCTGCAGCTGGGCAGTTTGTTCTCCAGCCACTGCAGGCCAGAGGTCACCCAGGCCTTGTGGGACTCGTACCTTCAGCAGGGGGACCCTTTCCTTATCTTCTTCCTCATGCTCATCATCCTCGTCAATGCCAAGTTAGTAGTTTATCAGAAGCTATTTAAGACCCAGTATCTTTCATTTCTGCTCTAATGGTGTGATGTTTCTTCAGAGAGACCCTTCTGGGACAAGAAGGAGAGAGCAAAGAGGACATTATCAGTGAGTTTACAACATTTTTTCTGGATTTGTTCAGCGTGTTGATTGAAAACTTGACTTAAACAGTTTTTTATTGACGCAGAAATGCTGGAAGCATCGCCTTCACTCCTAGAAGCTGAAGATATTGAGGACTTGTTTTCACTGGCCCAGTATTACCAGAGCAAGACTCCCCTGTCGCTCAGAAAGGTGAAGCTCTTAAAGCATACCAAGTGTTGCTTGGCTACGATGAGAAGACAACGTAAGTCTTTATTTCTCTCTTTGGTTTGGCAGATGAATCAGAATCTGTTTGGTAGCAGCCTGGTGGCGCTTAAAGAGGAGGACACTGACTTAAGTCAAGCTCTGTGTCTTCCTGTGTCTGTTCCTGAAATCCTGCAGGCCAATCAGCTGCAGCAGGTCAGTGACACCCACATATGCAGCTAGCGAAAGAGCCGGGTCATATTCTCAGACATGATGAGGGCTGGTTTTTAAATGTTTTTGTTATTTTTGGGGGTTTTAGGATGGGGTACGGTTCTTTGTGGTAGATTGTCGACCTGCAGAGCAGTACAACGCTGGTCACCTGTCCACAGCCTTCCACCTGGACTCTGACCTGGTAAGGGATGTTAGCAATATTAAATACTTCTGAAAATGTTTGTGGACCATAATGGATGTAATCTATATGCATCCCCAAAGATGCTCCAGAACCCCTCGGAGTTTGCTCTGTCTGTCAAGTCCCTCCTGGAGACACAGAAGCAGTCCCTGGAGTCTGGATCCATCGCCAGCGGCGAGCACCTGTGCTTTATGGGCAGTGGGAGAGAGGAGGAGGACATGTACATGAACATGGTGCTGGCACATTTCCTACAGGTGAGGGACACGGACAGAAAGGATGGAGGTTAGACCTCATCAGTCTTTTTATTTAATCGAAAGGCAACAGAACCTAGAAGCTTTGGTAGGTTTTTGATGTTTTTCTTAAACTAGGATGAATCATTTCTGTGGGTTTTATTTGTTAGAATGAGACTTATTTTCTTGACAGACTATTTATTTAGTTTTCTCTGACAAAGACTCTCTGTTACAGAAAAACAAAGAATATGTGAGCATCGCTAAAGGGGGTTTTATGGGTAAGTAGGTCATGCATTCCCACTGTTAGCATCACTACAGCGTTAGACGGTTAGTGGTCAGGTACTTGGACTGTGCTGTTTTTTATTGCTCAACACAGAAAAGCCAATTGCTACTCAGTAAATGACTCCAGTTTGTTGAACCAGAAGTTTTTTATTCCAACACTATACTGCTCCTCGCTGAGCGAACCAGAGTAAACACCCTTTCACAATAAGAGCACACACAGAACACATTGTTCAATTCAATTCAAAATTCAAAAATACTTTATTAACCCCAGAGGGAAATTCAATTGTTTCAGTACACACAATTCCAAGATCAGACATACATACATACATAGACACATGTCCAGAGTTGGTGACTGTGGTCATTTGCAACACGAGTCGCGCTACCGTTATCGATCAAGAGGGTTTATATGAGGACAGAGTCGGGGGAAGGCTCTTCAGAGTTACCCCCACCGAGAGGATAGCTTTGCTATGCAAAAGAACACGCACACAGACTTCAGACAATACACAACATACGTGTCCACTAGGTGGGGACGTAGGGTTGGGACTCTCCACACTTCAGATCGTGCAGCCGCAAGAGCAGCGCTCATCACCTCCGTTTGGACAGGGGAGGGAGATAATGGGTTAGAGAGCACATTGAATCCTAGATACGGTCCCACGGCCTTCACCGGTCACAGTCCCTCCCAGGCTGGGATAGGGAGAGAGTTTCCATAGCGACAGCAACATTCCACATTTCTTCTGAGGGGAGTTTTCACTTCAGCCTCACAGGCTCAAGGGCACCAGATTCAGACAACAATTAAAATGCAGTCAGAGTTTAATGCAAATAGTAGGCAATAGTGTGTGCGTGTGTGTGTGTGTGTGTGCGTGTGTGTGTGTGTGTGTGTGTGTGTGTGTGCGTGTGCGTGTGCGTGTGCGTGTGCGTGTGTGTGTGTGTGTGTGTGTGTGTGTGTGTGTGTGTGTGTGTGTGTGTGTGTGTGTGTGTGTGTGTGTGTGTGTGTGTGTGTGTGCGTGTGCGTGCGTGCGTGCGTGCGTGCGTGCGTGCGTGCGTGCGTGCGTGCGTGCGTGCGTGCGTGTGTGTGTGTGTGTGTGTGTGTGTGTGTGCGTGTGTGTGTGTAATGTAGCCTGGTGGGCCATCCTATGTAAGTAAATATATAGTATGACCACGGACCAATGAAACGACTCCCTTATGGGGTGGCATCTATCAAACTGTCTTTTAAACGGTGTCTGCACGCAGTTGGTCCGCACTAGGTCCAATCAGATCAACCAACAACGTGACGTACTCGCTGCTACGGTTGTCAGTAAACGGGGCAATTCAATGCAAATACACTGCCTGGCCAAAATAAGTTCGCCACCTGGATTTAACTGAGCATATAGGTGGAAGTATATTGGATAATTACTGCATGGTAACAAGTTATTTAACCCAACTGGTGCAATGAACATCTGGTGGTCGTGGAAAAGAGGTTAGTCTGTTAGAGAAGGGTCAGATCATTAGCATGCATCAAGCAGAGAAAACATCTAAGGAGATGCAGAAACGACTAAAACTGGCTTAAGAACTGTCCAACGCTTTATTAAAACCTGGAGTTATAGTGGGGACCCATCATCTTCTAGAAAAAAATGTGGCCCCAAAAAATATCTTGTGATCATTTAAACATTTGGTTAAATCACATAGAAGGAAAACGGCAGTAGAACTCAGGGCTATGTTTAACAGAGGAAATAAGAGCATTTCCACATGCACACTGTGAAGATTGGGACTGAACAGCTGGTAGCCATAAGAACACCACTAATCAGTGAGGGAAAACAGAAAAAGGCTTCAGTTTGCTAGGGTGCATAAAGATTAGACTCTGGAGCAATGGAAGAAGGTCGTGTGGTTTACTGAGTCTAGATGGACCCTGTTCCAGTGTGGGGGTGCATCAGGGTAAGAAGAGAGGCAGAGAGAGTGGCGCACCCATCATGCCTAGTGCCTGTGGGGGCAGTACCACCACAGAGTCTAGACCTTAACTCCATTCAGAATCTCGACGCTTGGCCTGGCGGGGGGTTAAGCAAAGTTTGGCAACCTGCATGGCTTAAAAAGTGCTCGGGTAGGGTCCGGGTCCGGGTTAGGGTAAACCGTGTGGTTGGAAATAAAACTTGTGACATTGCAGAAGCTTATTGAAACAATGCCACAGTGAACACGTGCCGAAATCAAAGCTAAAGGAGGTCCAATGAAATATTAGAGTTTGAGCTTATTTTTGGTGCCAACTTTTCTTCTGGGCCAGGCAGTGTACATTCACTAAAGTAAAGGACTTAAGTACTGCAGTAACCTGCTCTTGACTCAGTAAAGCCTGGCTCTGATGCCAAAGCTGTTTCAAACGAGTGGCCGCCATCTTTGTTGTTTTCTTCTGTCGCAGCGCTGGTGGTTAGCCCATCCGAGAAACGTAGAGCACTGTGATTGGCCATAGCCTGACACACAACTGTTTGGACCAATGGTAGACCTGCTGAGGCTACAGTGGAGCACGGCTAGACTAACCTGCAGAGTAACTTCTTTATGCTACTGCTACAGTTGGTCCAGATTTCTGGGTTCGGTGTAACTGACTGATTTAGTCCAAGTGAAGGTGGCCACCAGTGTTGCCACAGTTACCTTGAAGAAGTAATCTGATTACGACTCTCTGATTAAGTCTTTAAGCAGTAACTACTTGTAACTTGAATGTAAAAGTAACTTGAGTTAGAGAACTTTATTAGTTACATTCAGCAGCTGCTGACAACCCCCTGAACACGAAATGACTGGCGCATTTGTAACAGTGATGTCATCAATGTATCTGATACTTTTCTTAAATGTTTCTATAAAAATAAAATGTCAGCCATGATGCGACTCCAGATGTTTGTTCACATTTGAGTGTTTCTGAAGAACGATAACCCTTCATCACCGATGGTACAACCAACCTTGACACGGTCGTCTTTAACTGAATCAAACCCTAACCCTAACCCTAACCTACTCCGTTTGTGTTGATGCTGGTGCTGCTCACTGCTTGGTGCACGTGAGTGAACTTGTACTCACCTAGATGTAAAAAGAAAGCATTTGTTCCTTCAAACTAAGGAAGAAGCCAAACGTGTGAACGTAAGGTGATTTAAATCTGATTAATGGTAAAGGGAGCTTTAACAACTACGACTCCCATCACTTCTCTACGTGATACGTTGTTGTTTAAAACATGAAAAGCTTTGGAGTGAGTGGGTTTGTTGTTGGTGAGGGTGAAACACATTTAGCATAAATACCATTTTTAGTCTAAGCTACAGTTTACAGAGATGTGTGTCGTTTCAGGCCTTCAGAAGCACCTGGTGGACATGAACGTTGAGGGCCTCGACTCTTCCTATGTAAACTGGATTGTCAGCACTTCTGGATCTCACAGCCTCGGTTCTGCTGATGTAGGAATTAATTTAATTTGACATGTTTTTAATAAAGTTGAAGTGCGGATGAAAATATTTGATCTGGTCTTCCTAAACGACACAGGGAGAGTCTCTGAGCAGCCCTGGAGATGGCAAAGGTGTCAAGTCACTGGTCAACAAAATGACATTTGCTCTCAAGTCCAAGTCTGTCAACGTGAAGGAGAAGATGATCAGCTTCATCGAGAACACCTCCACCCCTGTAGAACGGTAGGGACCCGCTCCCCTTCTGAACTTCATGTTTAGAGCTCTTCCTGTACCACTCACCCGTGGGTTTAATAGGAGTTTAAACCGGACTGAACTGGGCTGTCATTATTCTGATTGTTAAAAATAATACCACAGCTTCGTTGTAATGCAAGACAAAATAAAGTCCCCTGTGCCTTATTCCACACTAGAATAACTTTCAATCTGCCCTGGCCAGAGAAGGTGGTCCAAGATCGGTAAGAGCTCCCAAACATTGAGTCATTCCTCACCAGCATGCCCACTGGCTTTAGATTTGCACCGGTCCTCTTTTCTACATGAAAGCATGTCTCGTAGCAGCATCTTCCTAATCCGCTCACTCATAACAGCAGCAGCAGCACACTTTCCACACGCCGAGAGCAGCCTGTGTCTACGGTCTTTGTTTCATGCTTTCACTAACAACATGTGGAGCTGCTGCAACATGCAAGTACTCATCCGTACATCCTGACGTCCCTAAGGCTGTGGTCTAGTTCTCTTTTTAAAAACGAAACAAGTGGCTGAGAAGCTCTAGGACACGCCTGGCCTTTGCCTTTGAGATGCTCTAAACTGTCTTTCCATTTCATTGTTGTTTGCTGACGTGACAGCCAGGGCTGAACACAACGTTAGAAACGCTGCAGTTTGCTGCATGTGGCCCGGAATATCATACAAGTACTAATGTGTTGATTCTGACGTGAACTAAAAGTGTCTCCTCTTGTGTTTACCAGCATAATCTGTAGTGGGCTCATGATTTTCACTGCAGCCTGAGCTCTCCGTGTCATTGCCGTTTGTCTGCAAGCTCACACTGGTTTTTAACCATCTCAGCTCCCTACACCGTACCAGTAATGCTGATAACTGCCTTTGTCGTAAACAGACACGTGAGCAGCAGCGACCGAGTCGGCAAACCTTACAGAGGGGTGAAGCCCGTCTTCAGTATTGGTGATGAAGAGGAGTATGACACTGGTGAAGAACCAGTACAGTTGGAAATGTGCCCGTTCGGCTTTTTGTGAAACCAGTTGACGGGATTTTTTATGTTTCCCAGATGAGATCGACAGCTCTTCCATGTCGGACGATGACAGGAAGGAGATCGTAAACATTCAGACCTGGATAAGCAAGCCGGATGTCAAACATCACATCCCATGTAATGAGGTGAAAGAGACGGGTCACATGTTCCCCAGGTGAGCTGCTCAACTTCCTGTTGGTGTGGAATTAGGAAGAAAGCTAACAGGAAGCTCTGACACGTCTTTCAGCTTCTGTTAGACTTGAGGAAGTGGGAAATCTCTTGTCTCTTGAAATCTCGTCTCTATTTCAGTCACTTGCTGATCACAGCGACTCACATGTACTGCCTGAGGGAGATTGCCTCCAGGAAGGGATTTGCCTACATCCAGTCCAGACAAGCGCTGAGCTCTGTGGTGAAGATCACCTCTAAAAAGAAGCACCCTGAGCTCATCACATTCAAATTTGGGAGCAACAATTCAGCTGGAGTCGAGATTTCTGCAGTTGAGAGGTGCTCATAGATAAACACAAGCAGTATTGGAATTGTTTTTATTTAATGATGTTTTATATTTTCTAAGGAGTTTCTCCCACTGAGAGGTGTCGAGCAGGGGCGGTCGTACTAGTTGTCCCCCATCTTGGTTCCCGTACGTTGGGGTTTACCCTGGTGAATGAGAGGGTAGCCTCCCACTGCCTAAGTGGGGGGGGACGGGTTCTGACTGTGGTCTGTGCTTATGCACCAAACTACAGTTCAGACTACCCACCCTTAGAGGGGGTGCTGGAGAGCGCTCCTTCCGGTGACTCCCTCGTTCTGCTGGGGGACTTTAACGCTCTCGTGGGCACCGACAGTGAGACCTGGAGAGGTGTGGTTGGGAGGAACGGCCCCCCCGATCTGAATTTGAGTGGTGTTTTGTTATTGGACTTCTGTACCAGTCATGGATTGTCCATAATGAACACCATGTTCAGACATAAAGGTGTCCATATGTGCTCTTGGCACCAGGATACCTTAGGCCGCAGCTCGATGATCGACTTTGTTGTTGTTTCATCTGATCTGCGGTGGCATGTCTTGGACACTCGGGTGAAGAGAGGGGCGGAGCTGTCAGCTGACCACTACCTGGTGGTGAGTTGGCTCAGATGGTGGGGGAGGATGCCGGTCAGACCAGGCAGGCCCAAACTTATTGCGAGGGTCTGCTGGGAATGTCTGGCAGAGTTTCCAGAAGGACCTTTAATTCCCACCTCCGACAGAACTTCCAAAATGTTCTGGGGGGAGGCGGGGGACAATGAGTCCGAATGGGCCCTGTTCCATGCCTCCATTGTTGAGACGGCCGACCGGAGCTGTGGCTGCAGGGTCGTTGGTGCCTGTCATGGCGGCAACCCCCGAACCCGCCGGTGGACATCGATGGTTAGGGATGCTGTCAAGCTGAAGAAAGAGTCCTATCGGGCCTTTTTTGCCAGTGGGACTCCAGAGGCAGCTGATTGGTGAGACCATGGAGCAAGACTTCCGCACGGCTTCGAGGAGCTTCTGGTCCACCGTCCGGCGCCTTGGGAGGGGATAGCTGTGCGCTACCAACACTATTTATAGTAGGGACGGTGTGCTGCTGACCTCTACTCAAGACGATGTGGATCGGTGAGCGGAATACTTTAAAGACCTCCTCAATTCCACCGACATGTCTTCCATTGAGGAAGCAGAGTCCGAGGACTTTGGGTTGGACTTTCTAATCTCTGGGGCTGAGGTCACTAAGGTTGCCAATAAACTTCTTGGTGGAAAGGCTCTGGGGGTGGATGAGATCCGCCCGGAGTTCCTTAAGGCTCTGGGTGTCGTAGGGCTGTTTTGGGTGATGCGGCTCTGCAGTATCACACGGACATCGGCAACAGTTTCACTGGAATGGCAGACTGGGGTGGTGGTCCCCCTACCGCAGAGTGAGTTCCAACTACAGGGGGATCACACACCTGAGCCTCCCTAGTAAGGTCTATTCAGGGTTCTGGAGAGGAGGGTCCGTCGGATTGTTGAACCTCAGATTCAGGAGGAGCAATGTGGTTTTGCAGGTTCGAGCCCCGCTCAGTTTGTCGCTGTCGTTGAGTCCTTGGGCAAGACACTTAACCCCCCTTGCCTGCTGGTGGTGGTCGAAGAGACCGATGGTGCCAGAGCTCGGCAGCTTTGCCTCTGTCAGTGCACCCCAGCTGCAGCTGTGGCTACATCGTAGCTCATCCCCACCAGCGTGTGAATGGGTGAATGACTGATTGTGTTGTAAAGCGCCTTGGGGGGTTCCAGGGCTCCAGAAGGAGCTATATCAAATACAGGCCATTTACCATTTACCATTTCTGTTTTGGTGGCCTGAGGATCAGGTCTCTTTTTGCAGATGATGTGGTCCTGTTGGCTTCATCAGAACGTGATCTTCAGCTTTCGCTGGAGCGGTTTGCAGCCGAGTGTGAAGCAGCTGGGATGAGAATCAGCTCCTCTAAATCTGAGACCATGGTCTTGATTCAGAAAAGGGTAGAATGCCTTCTCCGGGTCAGGGATGAGGTCCTGCCCCAAGTGGAGGAGTTTAAGTATCTCGGGGTCTTGTTCACGAGTGAGGGGAAGCTGGAGCGTGAGATCGATAGGTGGATTGGTGCTGCATCTGCAGTGATGCGGGCGTTGTACCGGTCTGTCGTGGTGAAGAGAGAGCTGAGTCAGAAGGCGAAGCTCTCGATTTACCGGTCGATCTACGTTCCTACCCTCACCTATGGTCATGAGCTTTGGGTAGTGACCGAAAGAACGAGATCACGGATACAAGCGGCCAAAATGAGTTTTCTCCGCAGAGTGGCTGGCCTCTCCCTTAGAGATAGGGTGAGAAGCTCGATCATCCGGGAGGGGCTCGGAGTAGACCTGCTGCTCCTTCATATTGAGAGGAGCCAGTTGTGTCTCAGGCATCTGATTACGATGCCTCCTGGTCGCCTCCCTGGTGAGATGTTCTGGGCACGTCCAACCAGAAGGAGACCTAAAGGAAGACCCAGAACACGGTGGAGGGACCATGTCTCTGCTGGGATTCCACCAGCGGAGCTGGCCCAAGTGTCTGTGGAGAGGGAATTCTGGGCCTCTCTGCTTAGGCTGCTGCCCCTGCGACCCAACTTCAGATAAGCGGAAGAAAATGGACGGATGGATAAAACTCTTATCGTTCATGTCAGGTAAAAACACCTTTCTGTCTCTTTTCAGAACTAACACAATCTTTTGTTTCCTCTCAGGTATCTAATACCCAACGCAGGCGACGCCACAAAGGTCATCAAGCAGCAGATCATGAAAGTTCTGGACGCTCTGGAGAGTTCATAAATGGAGATCAGAGTCTAGTGACGTCTCCTCCTAATCTTCTCCTCCTCTTGCTCTCCCTGTGGGAGGTGTTCCACCTGTACAGATCCCAGTGCATAGTTGACTGTGACACCCCGTGTGTCTGTCTTTGGGACCTTTGGCCACACAGCCAATCACAGACGCACGCGTTGGACAGGCTGTGTGTGTCCAAACATCCAGGTGCTCCACTGTCATACGCCCACTACCTTTACTAATGTAACATACCAGTTATTGTGTGCGTGTTTGTATTCTTCCTTATTACAAGTAAACCGTGGGATTGCACAGCAGTTTGGCTCTGATTTCCCCCTCCGGCCTTAACGTAGCAGACGGGACTACTAGTGGAAGTACAGCGTTTCTGAAACCCGTACATGACTGACCATTTCTTTTGACACGAGCATCTTCTATCAGGCTAACCTGTTTGTTGTGAACAGTATTGCATTTTTCTTGATGTATTGCAAAGATTTGACGTTCATCATTCCGATCAAGAAGCAGGTGTGCGTCGCCTAAGCTCAGACCTGAAGATGCGGTCCTGGCACACAGGACACTTTTCTATTATGAACTTTTACTTTTGTTTTTGATAGCTTTCGTTTTCAATGGTAGCCTTAAAGATCTAGGGTGTTTAAAATGTAATAAACTGTTTAAACAGATTATCAGCACAGATCTCTGTAATGTCTTTAGGAATGCATTTAACTGATCTGGCTTGTAAACCAGCTGATGGTTTAGCGTGCCCCTCCCTTCTGCAGTAACACGAGCCGTTCAGTGTTCTTCCTGGCTTTTAGAAACCGTCAAAAATGGACCTCCTCACACAGTTTGTAGCGTTCAGAAGACCTCCACAGCTCCTCTGGAATATATTTGAATCACACCGGGGGTTTGGTGGATGTGTTCATTAAAAGCCCGAGAAGTCGAGTATGTGTTCCAACTTATTTATTTAGTTTGCTAACCGGTCAGATTAAATGTGCTCGACACCGTTGGCTTTGTTTAGAAAAACTAAAGAATGTTGTAAAGAGCATTGTGCTTTCCTTTTGAAAAGCACACATTTGAACAGATTGTGTAAACCCGTTTAAAGGAGAATTTCTGTTTTCACATAAGTCTTTATTTTCAGCTGCTTCGGTGGAAATTGGTCCGTTTTAGTTTGGTTGCCACTCTTGCCTTTGGCCTCATGCCTGTGGAATCATCTTTGGCCCCCGCAGTGGCAACAAATGGTAAACCGCTGCTCCTCCTCCAGAGCTCCTCACTTTGTTTTTGCATTTTTATCCATTTGCGTTAATGGTTCTACTTGTGCTGGAAGTCTGGCTGTGAAGTGTCAAACTTCTGCATTTGGACCTTTTGGTCGTCTGAGCATTAATTGCTCTGTAAGGCGGGTTAAAGAAACAACAGAAGTGAAGTATTGGAACTAGATCTTTTCTCACTCCAGCTTTTCTGAGCATTCCTTTGTCGCTCATGCATCGCGTTGTAAATTTGTGATATTTTCTCAATATTGTTCTTGACTGGCTCATCCTTGACTGTAAGTCTTTATGTTACCCTGTATAACATTTCTGGCAGAGGATGTCAACCACTATTTGAAAATGCAACCGTGTAATTTGCACCTTACTGTATTGCTATTATTTTCTAAATGTTTCTGTTTGTAATAAATGGAAATTATTGGACAGCATTTGTGGACAGTTAAGTTTTTCATTTGTTGTAAAATGTGTGTATTTGCTTATTTTAGAACTGTAGCGAGAGATGGACACACACACACATGCACACGCACGCACGCACGCAGAGAGGTTTCAGTGTTCTTCATCTTCCCAGTGGCTGGCATCAGATAAAAGTTTGTCATTAGTTTTCAGTTTTGTATTAAGTCGTATACACAGACTTACAGAGATGGGACAAATTAGGTGATGAGACGTTCTCTACAGTGGCTGCTAATGTAGATTTAATGTTTTTTAAATATATTTGACAGTTGGCCGTACAATGAACCAATCGGATCAGACAAAATCTGATTGGCTGCTAAACAACCACCTGCTGGTTCCGGTTCACTTCACATTAAAAGAGCTGCACTTTATTCCAGTAGAAGAAAATGTTGATAGACTTTCACTTTTGTGACTAACATCGCTATTTTGTTTATAACGCGTGTGTCGTTGGATGTATTAGCGGTAAAATAAAAATACAAGTTTTATCAGAAACACTGAAATGACCGAACTGTTGTACTGAAAATCTACCTGTCACCCGGAAGTACTTTACCTGCTGTTTTTGTTTGGAGCTGACCGCGGCGCGCGGACGCGACAGCGTCACCGTGCGTCTGTGGGCGGCAGGATGAGTTTACGGAGGCAAGCATGAGTACTGCAGCTAAAGTCATGTCGAGTACGTGTGAAAACACTCCGTTCAAACGTTAATGGTGGCGCTAGCTCGAGCTGCTAACAGGTCGGTGGTGTTTTGTGTGGCAGAGTTCCGTCTGGCTGTGGTCCAGCTGCAGGTGACCCGCGTCAAGGCGGACAACCTGAGTCGGGCCCGGAGGCTGGTGAAGGAGGCGGCGGACGAGGGTAGCAAGGTGGTGCTGCTGCCGGTGAGCCAGCCTCACGTTGGAGGCCAAGCTATTTATGAAATGTTATTGAATAGTTCATTAGAACACTCGGTCCACCTGTTCCCTGCTAACTCGGTCATTTTATTGGATAACATTAATGTTTCTCTAACCCGGGGTAGTGGAGTGAAGTATGCTCCGTCACAGTGCTGTCAAAGGTCATTCAGTGTAGAATCTCCGTTCTATTCATTAGGTTAACAAATGGGCCATTCCCATCTGTACCGGGTCGGCCCGGGCCGGGTAGCCCCAGTCGGCCCCAGGCTGGCCCGGTTGATTCCACACATCCTTGCCTTAAGCCCATGTGGGCTGATTCTACCCACCAATCAGAGGCTTGCTCTAATGGAAGGTGTGGATTTGCTGTCAGCAGTGGGTGTGTTGGCCCTGGTCGGCCTGAAGCAGACCCCCTTGAGAAGAGGGCTGAGAATGAGCCTTGGTTGGCCCGGAACAATACCAGGCCACCCAGATATGTAAACAACCTACGCTACCCGGCCCGGGCTGACCCGGTACAGATGGGAATGGCCCAATAGCTCCACTCCACGAGAAGGGTAGGTTAGTCATGTCATGTGTTGTACCAGACCTGTTCCTTATTAAATATTTAACATGGACTTGGATTTGCAACGTTTAAATATGAACATTACTGTAGTGGAACAGCCAGACATCCTTACGTTGTTTGCCCAGAAATTGTGCTGCACACTTAGTTAACTAACTCTGGTCTCCATAGTCTAAAGGTGTACAAACTTCTCATGAACTAAATTATCTGATGAACTCAAATCTGAATTCAGATGTTCAGCCTTCTGTGCTGCTGATAAGTCCTCATAATGATGACAGAAATGGTCCACAGAAGCTCAGTCCCATCTGGGTTCTTCTCACCTGCCTCTGAATCAGGAATGCTTCAACTCTCCGTATGGGACCAGCTTCTTCCCCACATATGCGGAGAGAATCCCAGGAGAATCCACCCAGATGCTGTCGGAGGCAGCAAAGGAGAGTGGCGTGTACCTAGTGGGAGGTAGGGAAGCATCTGTGGCTATGATGACCCAAAATCACACCTGCTTTTAGAACCGATGAATGAGTTTATTTACAGCTTTTACTGTGAAAGTCACATTGACTTATACGGTTGTGGTTTTTCACAAATTTGTTGTTGAAATTAATGTTTATTGATTGTTTAAATCTTCATTCAAAATCATTTTCCTTGTCTGAAATTTCACGTTTTACATAAAAACTGCAGGGTGGCTGGGCTATCCCTTAGAGATAGGGTGAAAAGCTCAGGCATCCGGGAGGGGCTTGGAGTAGACCCGCTGCTCCTCCACATCGAGAGGAGTCGTTTGAGGTGGCTCAGGCAACTGGTTAGGGACGTCTCCCTGGTGAGGTTTTCCGGGCACGTTTAACTGGGAGGAGAACTAAAGGAAGACCCGGGACAAACTGGAGGGACGATGCCTCTTGCCTGACATGGAAAACCTTAAGATTCCTCAGAGGAGCCGGCCCAAGTGGCTGAGGAGAGGGATGTCTGGGCCTCCCTGCTTAGGCTGCTGACCCCATGACCCGACTCCGGATAAGCCGCCGTAAATGGACGGGTGGACATAAAAACCCAAATATAACATCATGCAACTTAAAAGGCTTCAGCCATAAGGTCTTCATGCTGCAAATACAGAATACACACCCCCTGAATACTTTAGGGAAAACATGTAAACATTCTCCGTGGACCATTAAAACATTTTTGACCAAAGGTAGCTTAGCTTAGACCTCGTTTGTTTATCATTTTCCTACAGGATCCATTCCTGAGGAGGATGGTGGGAAGCTGTATAACAGCTGTGTCGTGTTCGGCCCCGATGGAGGAATGATTCTCAAACACAGGAAGGTGTGTTGCTCTCACACGGCGGCTAACATCTCAGGTGGAGCTACATCAGAATCCCCTAAACCATTTATTTTTGTTTAAGATTCACCTGTTTGACATCAACATTCCAGGAAAAATCTGCTTCCAGGAATCTGAGACGCTTAGTCCTGGCAACAGTCTGTCCATGTTTGACACACGTAAGGGACACTTTGAGTCTCCTCTTTTGTGTTTCCTGCAGTGAGGACACATGTCCTGACTACTTTGTCTTCCTTCCAGCATACTGTAAAGTGGGTGTGGGGATCTGCTACGACATGAGGTTTGCAGAGCTCGCTCAGCTCTACAGCCGGAGCGGTGAGCAGCAGAACAGAGTCTAGGATGGGGGTTGTTGTGCTGTTGGGGACAGATGATCAGCATGTCCTTCTGTCCTCAGGCTGCCAGCTGCTGGTTTATCCCGGAGCCTTCAACATGACGACGGGTCCGGCCCACTGGGAGCTCCTGCAGAGGGCCAGGTGAGCGTTCTTGTCACGTTTATAAGAAATAAAGAAAATGATCTTTTATAAAGCGCCTCTCAAGATAAAAAGCTCGAGGTGCTTCACAAGAACAAAAAATTAAAAATATTTTTTAAAAAATCTTCAAAAAGTGATTAAAAATATGATTAAAATTAGAAGAAAAAATAATATATGAAAAAAGACGTGATTAAAAAATGTAAGGGAAGGGGAAGAGAAAATGAAAGGAAACCAGTGGATCCTGAGGAAGGTGGAATAGGTGGGGAGAGCAGAATAAAGAGAGAGAGGTGAAGAAGGTCATACAAAAGCCAGCTTGAACAAGTGAGTCTTCAGCTGCTTTTTAAAGGAGACCACTGAGTCCACTGATCTCAGGCTCAGGGGGAGAGAGGTCCAGAGTCTGGGGGCCACAGCAGCAGATGATCTGTCACCTTTGACCTTTAGCCTGGTGCTGCACAACCAGTAGGCTTTGATCACTGGACCTCAGGGACCTGCTGGGGGTGTAGGGACTAAGAAGATCACCAATGTAAGATGGTGCTTGTCCATGTAAGGCCCTATAGACCAGAACCAGGATCTTGAAATGAACCCTGAAGTTGACTGGCAGCCAGTGAAGCTGGAGGAGAAGCGGGGTGATGTGGGTGTGTTTGGAGGACTTGGTCAGAAGCCGAGCACAGGCGTTCTGAACCACCTGTAGACGGTTCAGGGAGGTTCTGCTCAGACACGTGAAAAGAGAGTTACAGTAGTCTAAGCGTGAGGAGATGAAGGTGTGGAGAACTGTCTCAAGTTCAGAGCGGGACAGAATGGGACTCAGCTTAGCAACGTTCCTGAGATGGAAGAAGGAGGAGCCAACAAGAGAACTGACATGAGAATCCAGGGTGAGAGCTGGGTCAAAGGTCACACCAAGATTCCTGACAGAAGGTTTGGTGTGGGAAGCAAGCTGACCAAGAGAGTCTCTGACTTTGGGAACCAGCTTGTCTGGGGCACAGATGAGGATCTCAGTCTGATCTTCATCCAGCTGAAGAGAGAAGTGATGGAGAAAGCGAAGCTTTCCAAACGACTGAGCCAGTATGAAGCAAATGTTTCAGTGTTGGGAACCATTTGAACCCAATAAAACGAGTGACATCTGCTGGCCAGACGTCAACTTGGCATCAGCATGGAACACAAAAGGCAATATATGTGTCAATAAAATTATGTCCAAACCTGTCCGTTTGTGTCTTTTAACATATTAATGCAGTCGTGTTCCAGAGTGACCGTCCCAGCAGAAGAACTGTACAGCAGCAAACATCAACTCAGGATGGGTCAGAGACGATGGACTTCTATGGTCCGATGCTTCATTCTAATCATGGAGATGACTAATGCAGATGCTTTTTTTCTCCTTACAGCTCAGCTGATTCGCTTTCAGCCCATTGCGTAATCGACCACAGCGCATGCCGGGATGCTGGTTACTGTCATAGATTTAAAAAAATACATATTTATTTACAACTTTCAAACAACCAACCGAACAATTATTTGAAATAAATGTACAGTTGTTGCTGTTTTGTCTAAAAGTTTCAAAGCATCAATTAATCGTCCTGAAATCATTGTAGTTGTCTCCTTTTTAACACTCTGAGTTTGCAGGTATGTTTAACAGTCACTGTTATTACTGACGAAGCTGTAATTAAAGGTATGGTTCACTAAAAAAACATTTTTAATTATTATTTCTGATTATAATCAGTCACTCATGAAAATAGTCTCCTACACCTATCTCCTGCATTAGCTTCTGATAGAAAATAGACGATAAAACTAGGATCTGAAAAGCCTGACAGATCTACGTCACACTGTCATCTAACATTCATGGACTCACCCATCTTGACTCGATGGGGAAGGCTGTTGTTGGTTTAGTGTTCAGGAAACGGCACCTGTAGTTCCTGAAACTGGTGCACCAGAGCTTTGTTTTCCCATAGTATGGCTTACAAGGCATTCATTCTCACTAGAGAGCACTGCAAATGCATCTATTAACAAGTGTTCCAGAACAGATAACAACTTGATTGTGATTGTCTGTGATTTATTATTTGTTCCTCTGTTTGTGTCCTGGATGCAGAGCTCTTGATAACCAGGTGTTTGTGGCCACAGCCTCACCTGCCAGAGATGAAACTGCGTCCTACGTGGCCTGGGGTCACAGCACCGTAGTTAACCCTTGGTAAGAAATGAGGCCCATGATCAGAGGACAGAACATTCATGTTAAACATGAGGGGTGTTTATCCAGTTCAGGGCTGTGTAATGTTCAAGGGTTTATAAATTATACTCTTAATGGGGTCTAGTAGTTGTTTAAGTCATTTCCTACACAAACTTTGTGAGTTATAAAGAAGAACGTGACAGGAAAATGTGCACATTTGCTGTAAGGAGGCCTCTTGATGGTTCCCCAGATCAATGCTGCGGTTAAATCTCGTCTCTTCCACCTGCACCGTTTGGTTCGTCTCAAACCGATGCTAAAGCGGCCGCACCTGGACTCTGTCAGTCACGCTTCCCGCGTGGATTACACTAACTCTGTCGTCTTTGATGTCCATGCCTCGGCTTTGAGTAGACTGTAGGTGGTCCAGTGCAGCCAGGTTCCTGACCAATACAAGCAGGCGTAACCACTGGTTACCAGTAAATTTCCGTGTCAAGTTCAAGATCCAGACAACTGCCTCTACCAGCCACATGATCAACAGCTAAAACGTGTTTTAATAATTTAGTTTTATGTGTAAATAAAATGAATAACACTAAAGTTGCTTATTATTCATAGACAAAGACCATCCCCCTATCTACGCAGGAAGACTTCAATAACTGTCATAGAACTGTTTAGTTCCATCAGTAAGTCCTTTTCTATGCCATGGAGACCAAGGCTGAGTCGTCTCTGAGACAAACAGGCTAGCGACGGAGCTGGGCGGCCTCTCGTAATGATGTCCAGTTTCTCTGGAAAACTCCATCTTAAAAATTGAACTGAAAGAAGCCCTGCAGACCAAATCCCATGTTTTCTTCTCCATTAGCCTTCCACCGAGTTTGCTATCAGTTGACAAGTGATGATGATGTTGGTGAGCGGCTGGTGACGAGTTTTACTCATAATACACTTGGAGACGATTTTTGAGATCCACTAGTAAATTAGCAGGTCATGAAACTACACGTGAGAGTAAAAACAAAACCAGTCATGCAGCTCAACATTTTATTCAATTATTTACACCTACTATGCCGCTAAAGTCAGTCGGTCTTGTAAAGTTTTTAGCAACCACGGCTCTGTAATGTTAGATAAATAGTATGTTTGGTTAAGTAAATTGCTTTGAGAGCTATTTATATTATATATACTATATATATTCGAAGGATCTTTCATGGCGGTTAAAACGAAGAGTCGGAGTACCCGGCCCAGAGGGTTACCGGGGTCCCACCCTGGAGCCAGGCCTGGGGTTGGGGCCCGTGAGCGAGCGCCTGGTGGCCGGGCTTTCGCCCATGGGGCCCGGCCGGGCCCAGCCCGAACCGGATACATGGGCTCGTCCAACTGTGGACCCACCACCCGCAGGAGGAACATGAAGGGTCCGGTGCAATGCGAATCGGGTGGCAGACCAAGGCGGGAGCCTTGGCGGTCCAATCCCCGGACAAGAAAACTAGTTTTTGGGACATGGAACGTCACCTCGCTGGCGGGGAAGGAGCCGGAGCTTGTGGCAGAGGTTGAGCGGTACCGGCTAGATATAGTCGGACTCACCTCGACACATTGCATTGGCTCTGGAACCCGAGACCTGGAGAGGGGTTGGACACTCTACTTTGCTGGAGTTGCTCCGGGTGAGAGGCGGAGGGCTGGGGTTGGCTTTTTGTTAGCCCCGAGACTCTCTGCCTGTGTGTTGGGGTTTACCCCGGGGGACAAGAGGGTAGCTTCCTTGCGCCTTCGGGTCGGGGAACGGGTCCTGACTGTTGTTTGTGCTTATGGGCCAAATATCAGTTCAGAGTACCCACCCTTTTTGGAGTCCCTGGGACGAGTGCTAGATAGTGCTCCATCAGGGGACTCCATTGTCCTGCTGGGGGACTTCAATGCTCACGTGGGCAATGACAGCTTGACCTGGAGGGGTGTGATTGGGAGGAACGGCCCACCTAATCTGAACTCGAGCGGTGTTTTGTTATTGGACTTCTGTGCAAGCCGCAGTTTGGCCATAACGAACACCATGTTCGAACATAAGGATGCCCACCGGTACACTTGGTACCAGGGCAGCCTAGGTCACAGGTCGATGATAGATTTTGTAGTCGTATCATCTGACCTGCGGCCGTATGTTTTGGACACCCGAGTGAAGAGAGGGGCGGAGCTGTCAACTGATCACCACCTGGTGGTGAGTTGGATCAGATGGCAAGGGAACATGCCGCGTAGACCTGGCAGACCCAAACGCATAGTGAGGGTCTGCTGGGAACGCCTGGCAGAAGAACCTGTCAAGACGGTCTTCAACTCCCACCTCCGGCAGAGCTTTGACCACGTCCCGAGAGCAGTGGGGGACATTGAGTCCGAGTGGGCCTTGTTCCACTCTGCGATTGTCGAGGCGGCTGTTGCTAGCTGTGGTCGTAAGGTGGCCGGTGCCAGTCGTGGTGGCAACCCCCGTACCCGCTGGTGGACACCAGAGGTTCGGGGAGCCGTCAGGCTGAAGAAGGAGGCCTACAGGGCGTGGCTGGTCTGTGGGTCTCCGGAGGCAGCAGACAGGTACCGGATAGCCAAGCGGGGTGCAGCAGTGGCAGTTGCCGAGGCAAAATCTCGGGCGTGGGAGGAGTTTGGTGAGGCCATGGAGAAAGACTATCGATCGGCTCCAAAGAGGTTCTGGCAAACTGTCCGGCGCCTCAGGAGAGGAAGGCAGCAACTCGCTCACACTGTTTACAGTGGGGATGGGGAGCTGCTGACGTCAACTGGGGCTATAGTCGGACGGTGGAAGGAATACTTTGAGGAGCTCCTCAATCCCACCAATGCGCATTCCGAGGAGGAACCAGAGCTGGGAGGCCTGGGGATGGACTGTCCGATCTCGGGGGCAGAAGTTGCTGAGGTAGTCAAACAACTACACAGCGGCGGAGCCCCGGGGGTGGATGAGGTTCGTCCTGGGTATCTCAAGGCTATGGATGTTGTAGGGCTGTCATGGTTGACACGTCTCTACAACATTGCGTGGTCATCGGGGGCAGTTCCTAGGGAGTGGCAGACCGGGGTGGTGGTCCCCATCTTTAAGAAGGGTGACCTGAGGGTGTGTTCCAACTATAGGGGGATCACACTCCTCAGCCTCCCTGGAAAGGTCTACGCCAAGGTACTGGAGAGGAGGGTCCGATCGATAGTTGAATCTCAGATAGAGGAGGAGCAATGTGGTTTTCGTCCTGGCCGTGGAACTGTGGACCAGCTCTATACCCTTGCAAGGGTGATGGAGGGGGCATGGGAGTTTGCCCAACCAATCCACATGTGCTTTGTGGATTTGGAGAAGGCTTATGACCGTGTCCCCAGGGGCACCCTGTGGGGGACGCTCCAGGAGTATGGGGTGGGTGGCTTTCTGTTAAGGGCCATTCAGTCCCTTTACCAGAGGAGCGTGAGTTTGGTCCGCATAGCCGGTAGTAAGTCGGACCTGTTCCCAGTGAGGGTTGGACTCCGCCAGGGCTGCCCTTTGTCACCGGTTCTGTTCATCACTTTTATGGACAGAATTTCTAGACACAGCCGTGGTGTGGAGTGTGTTGAGTTTGGTGGCAGGAGAATCTCGTCTCTGCTTTTTGCGGATGATGTGGTCCTCCTAGCTTCATCCAGCTCTGACCTTCAGCTCTTGCTGAGTAGGTTCGCGGCCGAATGTGAAGCGGCTGGGATGAGGATCAGCACCTCCAAATCTGAGACCATGGTTCTCGACCGGAAAAGGGTGGCTTGCCACCTACGGGTCGGGGGAGAGGTCCTACCTCAAGTGGAGGAGTTTAAGTATCTCGGGGTCTTGTTCACGAGTGAGGGTAGGAGGGATCGGGAGATCGACAGGCGGATTGGTTCGGCGTCTGCAGTGATGCGGACGCTGAGCCGATCTGTCGTGGGGAAGAGGGAGCTGAGCCAGAAAGCCAGGCTCTCGATTAACCGGTCGATCTACGTCCCAATCCTCACCTATGGTCATGAGCTTTGGGTAATGACCGAAAGAACGAGATCGCGGATACAAGCGGCCGAAATGAGTTTCCTCCGTAGGGTGGCCGGGCTCAGCCTTAGAGATAGGGTGAGGAGCTCGGACATTCGGGAGGGACTCGGAGTAGAACCGCTGCTCCTCCGGATCGAAAGGAGCCAGTTGAGGTGGTTTGGGCATCTGGTCAGGATGCCTCCTGGACGCCTCCCCGGGGAGGTGTTTCGGGCATGTCCTGCCGGCAGAAGGCCCCCGGGTCGACCCAGGACACGTTGGAGAGGTTACATCTCCAATCTGGTCCGGGAACGCCTTGGGGTCCTGCCGGAGGAGCTGGTGGAGGTGGCCGGGGAGAGGACGGCCTGGAGCTCCCTAATTGGGATGCTGCCCCCGTGACCCGGACCCGGATAAGCGGAGGAAGACGAAGACGAATACTATATATATATATATATATATATATATATATATATATATATATATATATATATATATATGTATATGTACGGTATGTATGTATATACTCTGTCTTGTATGGTAAATGACCTGTATTTGATATAGCGCCTTCTAGAGTCCTGGAACCCCCTCAAGGCGCTTTACAACACAATCAGTCATTCACCCATTCACACACACATTCACACCCTGATGGTGATGAGCTACGATGTAGCCACAGCTGCCCTGGGGCGCACTGACAGAGGCGAGGCTGCCGAGCACTGGTGCCACCGGTCCCTCCAACCACCACCAGCAGGCAAGGTGGGTTAAGTGTCTTGCCCAAGGACACAACGGCAGTGACAGACTGAGCGGGGCTCGAACCTGCAACCTTCCGATTACGGGGCGAGCTCTTAACTCCTGTGCCACCGTCGTGCAAATGGTGATGACCTCATCCAGTAAACATGCTAAGCATATATCATTAAACACAGATCGATGAACATTTCATTGTATATAATTATAAAATCTTTCTTCTTTTGTCTGGGAATGAAGGAGTTCATTTAAAAGAGTTCCTCTGTGAAGGACCTTGGAGGAGAGAATACTATTGTTCATCTTTTATTGTCTCTCAGAGCTGCAGTCCAGTTGGTGTGAGGAAGGCAGTCTCTGATTAAAGGGACTACGTGCAGACTTCAAGTCTCCTGTGAGGGGGAAATATTGTAGGTTGCGTCATCGCCAGGTTAAGTTGACCTGGCTGTAGATCTTGACCTGTGGGATCTCAAAATCAGGCCTTTTCGTGACGTTACAGCTCAACCCTGACTGGGGCAACCTATACAAGCCCCTAAATAAAGCTGCATGAGAGTCATTATTAAAAATGGAGCTAATTCTGAATTCTCCTCTGAACACAAGTTATGGAAGTGCTTGTCTTCTCCAGCATCCTTCGTTTGTGTTAGAGGCGCCGTTTCCTCTCATCCGCCTCTTTGCAGCACACACACCTGCCTCCCAGGGCCCCCCTGAAGCTTCGGCCCTGGTCCCTTCCTTGTTTGAAGTCGGCTTTAATTACCTACTTTTATGACTGTTGATGTTTTCTAGTCTGTTGTGTTTTTATTGTTGCTTCTGTTATTTGTTTTACTTACTGTGTTTTATCGTTGTGCATGTACAGCACTCTGATCAGTTTTCATGCTGTTTTTAAATTAAACTTTAGAAATAAATGGAAAGTAGTTTATTTTGAAGGCTGCTTGTCATGCAGCTGTCACTTCCAGCATGTTGAATGCCCAGTTTGCACACATTACAAGGAGCTGTTAAACTGCCTCCACTGTCCGGTTTAAAATCGCACCAAAATACATATACTTTAGCTCTCGTGTGGAGACACGTTAGCTCTGCATTAGCCTACTATCCAACAGCTGCATGTTATGGTGTCCGAATCACCGCCTGCCGTAAATTGTGCGAGGTAATGGTGTTTTCTTCCAAGAAATAAAGAATACTGAGGTAGAAGAACGTGTTGAGATTAAAGCTAAACTATTGCTGTTGCATCCGAAAACCTCTATCTCAGGATGAATTTAAAAAGTCATATTTGTTGTTTTATAAGGTTAAAAGCTGATCTTTTCACCAGATTCTGGTTTTGTTAAACCCGCGTGATCAAGCCAGATTTCCAGCCACATGATCTGATTGGAGCATCCCTACTTGTTTCTGCTGTGAAGCATTTTAACCTGGGGTCGACGGAAGCCTGCTCCTTTCTGGATCCAGCCCCTAAATTGTTTTTTATATTTTTACAGCTTCTGTTTTTGTGAAGCGCCTCGTGATTTTTATCTTGAGGCGCTATAGAAAAGATCTTTTCTTATCTTTCTTCTAGAGGATGAGGTGGGACTGCAGCTTTTGTCACTTCTACGTTGGCTTTATCTTTTTATTGGCGGGGTTTGGTTTTCACCCACAAACAGAAATAAAAGACACACATTTTTTACTTTTTCACTAAAGCAAAACACAATTACTTCTTGTCCGGCTCTTTGGATTTGAGTTGCGGTCGACTAGAACAGTATTTTCTCCTCAGTTAGAGCTTCCAATTCAGGGGAAACCAGTTCCGTCAGGGACAGCTCAAGCACAGCTTCCTTTTTTATTGTTACTTCCTCTGTAGGTACATTTTTGCTGCTGTGTCTGGGACAGGATTTGTTGAGGAGTACCGTCCACTGAACCAGTTTCATTTGCTTCCTCTCCTGTGTCAGCAACTAGGATGAAAAATGAAAAAGTGATGGAAAAACAAGAACTAAATGGTCACCATAATGATGTTATGGCCCTCTCGTTGTAAGATAAGGCCTCTACAACCTGTTTTTAAATAAACTGTTCTGATCTGTTGTTTCAGGGGAGAGGTGATCTCCAAGGCTGGAGCTGAAGAAACAATCATCTATGCTAACATCGGTAAGTGAAGATTTGTGTGTTTCTAAATAGTTTCATCACACAAGTTTAAAAAGCAGGTCATCAGCCATGAGCCTTGTTATTTACATCTCACACACAACCACAGAATGGAACATTAAATATTAAATTTACTGTAAAACACTCAGAGTTGCACGTTTTGTTCATATCCAGATGTGATTTCTACCAAACCAGGGATTTTCTTAAGCTATAAAGAATTCTACACTTTACATGGATGTCCATATTAATCGAGGGGCTCCTGGAGCTGTTAGGAAGAGCTGAGGAGAGGTCTGCTGCAGGCAGATTAAACATTTAACAGAAACACATCAGCAGAAGAGAGACGGGTGTCTAAAGACGCCTTCTGACTGACTGACTTAAAGCTACACCCGTTCAGATGAAGCATCACCACCAGGGGCGGCGTTAGGCCCGGCTACTTGGGCAGAAGCCCCGGATCTAAATCGTGGAAGTAACATGCAGTACCAAAGTCCAACAGAGAGGGAGCAGCTGGCAGTAGTTTGTATACAGCCTGCCTGAGCCTCCACCACTGAAGAAGAAGCCCTTCAGCAGTCGGCTTCTTCTACACTCTCTGCCTGAAACGCATGAGTGAAGATGGACATAAGGACGTGTTTTAGACCAAAAGTACGGCGACAGAACCCCAGCTTTGATGAGACTGGTGCTGACTCAGGTTTGTGAGTCTTATTAGAAAATAGTTGTTGTGCTGCTGGTTTGCCTAAAGTTAGCTTACTATCAGGTAAAGTTGTTGGAGAAAGAGCGGGAATATTTACTATCATCTCACACTAAACACTAACAGGAACAATACTCTGCCCTGAATATGCTTCATATGTAGCTTCAGATTAAAATGATGTGGTACAAGACATATATATATATGTTGACTAGTGCGTGTCACGTGTGTGTGTGCGTGCGTGCGTGCGTGCGTGCGTGCGTGCGTGCGTGCGTGCTAAGCCCCGGATCTTCTTCAGTCCTAAGTCCGCCCCTGGCCACCACTAAATAATGCGTCAGCGCTGAAGCAAACGCAACAGCAGAGGACAGTTTTCCTGTATTAAAATTGAATAATCAAAACAGTATTTTCATACAACAAAAAATAAATGGTCACTATTAACTATCACTATTTAATAAAGTGACGTTATTTCTTATCCTCACATGAAACATTAATGGGGGGTGCTTTTATTTTACACAAAGTCTAGAATATTTTTGGATGAATGTTTTACAGGCAGACCTTCAGCAGTTTTCAGAAAACTTTTTCAATTTTTTATTTACTTTTTAAAATGTATTTTTATTAATCCACCTTTCTTTATTTTAAAAATGTCCTTTATAAAGCTGAATTCAGAAAAAGTATGTCTCTGCTCGTCTCACCCGACTCCAGACCTGCAACATTTGGCCGATGTGCGGCAGCAGATCCCGATCACGTCCCAGCGCCGGAGCGACCTCTACAGCGTGGCGTCGGTGCAGGCCGGATCTGGCTGAACGCTTCAGCTCATTTCATGTTCCTCAAATAAATAAATCAGAGTTTAATGATCATTTTAATTCTCATCCAGGAGGTTTGGGATTGAGTTAATCGTTGACATGTTTGCTTTAGTGTTGATGGTGTGATCTCATCTGATGATTGACCTGATGCGTTATCAGAAGAGAAGCAGTGGTTGGAGGAGTTTTAGCACCAACCTCCACCAGGGAGTTCCCATCATGCATTGCAGCGATGTATCTCTCTCCTCTGTAATCTTTAGTCTTGTTAGCGGTTGAGTTTATGGTTGCATCAGACTGTTCAGCTGCAGTTTACCCAGTCTGGACTTCAACATTTGGTGCTAATTTAGATTATTACTCCTGTCAGGAGCTTTGACTCACCTGGCTGTCCACCGATGGGAGGACAGCCCCCCACCGAGACCGTATAACACCAGACAGCAGACCTGCACTGCAGTCGGTTGTTTTAAGTGTCACACAAAAACAGTCTCAGACCATCAAATCAAACATACTTTAAACATCTTGTTTATGAACTGTTGGAAAACCGATTCTTGCAGCTTTTATAATCTCAGAAATACAGTAAAAATGCAGCTTTGTGGACATTGTGTGGGTTTTCTTTCAGGTATAATTGTAGATTGTAATTTTAATTTAAACCTCTTTTAAATTCTTATATTATTTAATAGAAGTAACTGTTTGTGTATGATAAAACAAAAAAAAGCACCAGATGTGTCATTATTTGTTATTCAATCCTAAACCCATCTCAGTGGTCTCAGACAAGTAAACCAGTAAATAACATATACACTGATCAGCCATAATATTAGGACCACTCTTTTGAGTATGTCCCTCCTCTGCCCCCGTAGACATTACGAGAACATGAGGAACTTTGGAGACTTGGTGGAGCTGACTGGAATCAGGTGAACTCCTCGGTCTGGTCCGCTGCTTTAGGGGCTGCAGCTGAACAGTCATGTGACTGCCAAATCCCAACAGAACCAATGAGTAGTGCTGCTAGATCACAGTGGTCTTAATGTTATGGCTCTTTGGTCCTTGCAGTGTTTAAATCCTAACGCAGGAACAGAATACGCCTGGTGCAGACGAACAGTAACATTTCAGTGCCTTTCAGATTTACTGCATAAAGTAACCGTCAGTTCTCTTTCTGTCAAACATCCGTCTGCTTTGACTCTGTCATGGCTTCAGTCTCCTCCCTGTACCGACGTCCTCTTTTGTATCCTGAAAACAACAAATATTCATTTAGATACAACATTAAGTCTGCAAAGGTCATAAGACATCTAGTATGGGAACTATTGGGTCTTTTTAGGGCTAAACAGAACCCATCCTGCAAACCGATCTAAAGACAGGATTGGACTCGTGTCAGGACATGGACCAACTTAAATCAGGCCACATGAAACCCCATTTAGGACTCTACTCTAGATATGGTCATTTTTATGGTTCATTTGCAGACTTAAATATGTTCTCTGCCCCCAAAAGCTGTATGAAGGCCAGAACTGTGATCTCATATTTAAAATCATCAGAGCCGTTTGTCTATAGAAGCTGTGATCTGCCTACCTCTCTCTTCTTCTCTATGTTCCTGCTTCCTCCTCTTATGTAACCTGTCCAGGTGGATCTGATATGCCATGCCTGCTATCACCATGAGTCCCACCACCACACACAGGGCTGTGCTGAAGACCCACATGCCCTCTGATGCTCGTCTCCCCACTGGACCACCGTTAGGTTTATCTACAACAAGAAGCAGTGATGAGAGTCTTGCTGCTGGGTTCAGACCAAGCAGAAACAATGATGGACTCACACGTGGACCTCAAGGTCTCATTCATGGACAGATTCTCTACGATGCATGTCACGCTGACATCTTTGGGCAAGGAGATGGTCAGCCTGCTTGTGATGTTGTAGAGATGACCATCGGGGAGTGTCTGTTTGGGTCCTTACTGAGCCCTCGGGAGGCTCCTGGGTGTTGTCGATGAGCCAGGAGAGTTCAGGCTGAGGGTATCCACCTGCAGAGTGACACTGGAAGGTTGTTTCATCACCGTCTGCTGTGTGTTTCCTCTTCAACAGGGGGTCACTGAAACTGGCTGCAAAAACAAGCCTGAGGTTACTTCCTGTTGATGCTTTCCTGGAAACACTGTGTGTGAAACCAACCTGCCACCCTGAGGCACACACTACACAGTTGGACACTTGGATTCTTTCCTGATAAAAAGCAAAGGCTGAAATGTGTCCGGTCATCTCTGGGATGCACAGCTGACAGCTCCAGAGAGAAATCTCCTGTCAGCGCAGCATCAGTGGGGATTGTTGCCGGATCTATGCTCCATGTCCCCAGGTTCTCATTTGTTTCCCACGCTGTTTTGAACACCACTTTGTCATCTTTCCTCCACTCGATGGAAAAATTCCCAGTGAGCAGCACGGAGGAGACGCAGGGCAGGATCACCGGACGTCCTACTATGCCGAGGACACAGCCTGGTTCTGCACAGACAGGTGGGCATAAATCAGCCCAGCTCCAGAGACACTAGTCTGCATAAGTAGTTAATAATAATAATAATACATTTTATTTCAAGCGCCTTTCAAAGCTCTCAGGGTCACTGTACATGGCAAAATATAAGGAACAGCAATCAATACAAACAAGAAATAAGAGTAGTGCTAAGAGTAATTCCCAAGGGTAGAGTCGGAGCAGTCCAATGGATAATAGACTAAAAAGAGTAGATGGAAGGAGGACAGTCACAGTGAGTAAGCCAGGTGGAACATGTGAGTTTTGAGTTGAGACTGGAAGGTTGAGAAGGAGTTTATATTGCAGAGGTCAGGCGGTAGAGCGTTCCAGAGTTTTGGAGCTGAGTGGCTGAAAGCTCTGGCTCCCATAGTACTGAGACGAGTGTGAGGAACAGACAGGGAAGGTGAAGATGATGATCGGAGAGAGCGAGTGGGGGTAACCATGTGGAGGAGATTAGAAAGATATGGGGAGCGAGATTATGGATGGCTTGAAAGGCATGAAGAAGTATCTTATGTCAATTCTGTATTTGACAGGGAGCCAGTGAAGTAGTTGCAGGACAGGTGATGTGATTAAAAGTGGAGGTCTTATCCGGGCAGCAGAATTTTGGACTAACTGTAACTTGTTGAGTGATTTTAGAGGGAGACCGGAGAGGAGGGCATTACGGTAATCGTTGAGGGAAACTTACCCAAAGCTGCGCACAAACAGAGAGAGCTGAGCAGCAGTCCTGCGCAGCGCCACAGCACCTGCGCCACACGACCCAGAAGGTGCATGATGTGCGCTCATAAGAGCCAGCAATAGTTTGAAATGTTTGACCTTTTGGTCTCTAAAGACCAAAAAACGTATTTTGCTGTCTCGATCCAAAAATACACGAGATGACTGTTCCGCTTCACTTCCTCGTCCTCTGTGGTGCCAAACGCACACTTCTTCACCCAGATTCATCAGGCACGCTGCTTCTCCCTCCACTTAGATCGTCTCAGTGAAAATAAAAAGTGGATAAATGTTCGTATAAATGTTAAAATGAAAACGGGGCTTTTCGGAGCCTTTCAGCTATGATCGTTCAGAAACCTAGTAGATCTGGCAAACCTGCCAGACGACTTTCTTGAGGGTAGACAACACGTGAAACTCCCACACCCACGCGCGTGACAACAGCAGAACGCGGAACAAGTGGAATATTAGATCAAGACCGGGAGGATTAGAAAGTTGTCTAACCTTCTATATCGCTGCAATCAAAAATAATATGCTATAAAAAACGATTGTCATAAAAGTATTTTTACTAACACGTCCTGCCAAGGGCGCCTCCAAGGGGTGGCCATGGCCACCCCTAGAAAATTGCTGCCCCCCCAGAAAAAGCCATATATTGATCTTGTTTATTCAAGACATAATTATAAAACAAAATAAAATTATTACAATTAATGAGTAAAGAAATTATATATATATATATATGCTGCTCACCATTTAAAAAAGTTTTATTTTTTTAATACAGCAGCAGGTGAATTAACCTAAAAAACACATTTTTAAATTAAAATATGGATAAAATTTTAAATAACTGAAATGTACATTTCTGAAATGTTTGTGTTTGTAAATTTTAAGTTAAATATTTTGGATACCCACTGTTATTTAAAAAAATTAAAAAAAGGCGCAATGCAGTACATCGCCACAGGCTAAATTCTCCCAGCGTTACCACAAGGACCAATTTGGTGTGCCACCCCAAAAATGTCTTTGGCCACATCTGGCCACCCCTGTCAAAATTTTCTGGAGGCGCTTCAGCATCCTGCTTTGAACTGGTGCCAAACTTTTCGGCATGCTCAGAAAAGCACTCTACCTGTGGCGAAGCTCTCACATAAAAAGTCAACAAGCATGTTTTGAGGTGTAAAATCTAAATTTTTGAAAGTGATATTTTTGTATAATTTTTTTAAGAATATATTTGTGGTATTGATCAGAAATTAACCTAAAACGTTAACGATTTTACTGTTTACTATGGTTTTATTTATTACGGTTTTACGATTTTATTATGACATCATTTACTGCAAAACATTTGTTATGAATTTATTGGCATAAGTAGACGGAGCATGAAGTGTGTTTTTACAAGATTATACATTTAGAGAGTTACAGGTACTCTGAATTTATATTTGTTTGGGCATCTTATTACTATAGAGAATTTTAATGGGCATTATTTTTATGTAAACGTTATTTTTTCATAGCATCCTGATGTTATTTTTCGCGTGCGCTGCTTAAAAACTGAATGCAGTTGTTTGTAAATCAAATTCATGCAAATGTGCAAATCAGGCTTTTCCCGTAGAAAGGAAATGACGACATCGAAAAGTATGGGTTAACAGAATCCCTACATTTAGTTTTACAGGAATTTTTCGTTTTTGTTTGTGTAAATTATTGTCCATCTTTAAAAGAAATTTCTTTTGGAAAAAAAAATCGAATCCAATATGCCTTTAAGCCCCAAAATATAATAGTAATTTTCTTGAAACTTGTGTTTTAATAATTGTGTTACCTGTAAGGCCATTTCTGGGAGAAATATCCCGCGAATAGCGATTACTTTCCAACTCCAAACATAAAGTCGCGTGTGTCGTAGATTGTTATCTCTTTAGATTTACCGATAAATATTGAATTCATTGAATATTTTATTTGTGACATATTGGTATAGTTTCGAAACATAACCCAGAGACCTGTTGATGAAGGTGGTGGCGGCAAACGCGAGTCTTTCGTTTGTTAGCATTCAAAGAGCAAGAAGCTACATAACAAGCTAGCTCGCTAGCATCTGTAGAAGAGTGGTCTGAAAATCGTGATTATAAGATGCGGTGCCGGTGATGCGTGTAACAGACGTTTCTAGAGAGAAATGATAACAGTGAGAGGGCTTGCGTCATGGCGGTCTCTCCTGCAGCGACCTTGGAGCTGTCACAGAGCAGTGTCGACCTACAGACTCTCACCACCGTCTGCTCAACATCGCTGCCTGGGAAACCCATCCACCCTGCAGTCCAGGCTGTTTAACATGTCTGCAAGCTGGCTGAAGAGCAAAGATGACTTCAGCAGCTCATACACAGTAGACGAGGAGGATGAAGATATTCTGGAGGACAGTGAGGTGGAGGAGCTGTTCCAGCAGCAGGTTCCTGCAGGGATTGGACAGGGACAGCACAGGGTGTTCATTGTCCACCCAGATGTCAAGTGGGGCAGCAGGAAGCAGCGCCTGACCACTGGTAATGTTCCAGCATGACCATATGATGACGGGGTCACATTAAAGGGTTTATCATAAATATGAAGCGGTACATTTGCAGCAGAGCTGATGATGGCTGAAGCGGAGGGGCTTGTGCATACCCTGGACAACTGGACAGTGGTGGACAAGATCATCCTCTCCACTAAGACACCAGAGAAGAAGAGGATTTTTGGCAAAGGCAACTTCCAGCTTCTAACAGGTACCACCCACTTGTTTGAAACAGGAGCCCGGTGTGTTTATTTATTACAGTGTTTGTGTTTTCTTGTCTGCAGAGAAAATCAGGGAAACCGTTGGAATCTCTGCTGTGTTTGTGAATGTGGATCGCTTGTCCCCATCATCAGAGGTATGCGTTTTGAAAAGGATTTCTGGCTGTGCTGTGTGGCAGGTTTCATTCACTTGTGTTTTATTTAAACTTCAGAGGGAGTTTGAGGAGGCCTGGGGGATCAAGGTGTTCGACAGATACTCGGTTGTACTCCACATTTTTCGCTGCAACGCCAGAACCAAAGAGGCCAAGTTACAGATCTCACTGGCAGAAATTCCCTTGTTGAGGTAGCCACAAGGTTTCACCTGTTTGAACATTTTTGCTTCGTATCACATTCTTTAAAGGTGCATTATGTAGAAATGAAGTAAAAATGACATCCTGTGGTAAAATTTGGTTACGGCAACCACTTTAAACAACTCTGGAGCCTTTTGCCGGCTGTCGTCAAATTACAATTGTCGGTGCTGCGGTGTTGGCTCACAGGAGACACGACAACCCCACACTCACTGATGGTAAACAGTATTTACGTCCCTCCCTTCCTTTGTTTCATATCCGCTACCAGCTGGATGTGAAATATGTTTCAGTTCAACCTTCCTTCCAAAATGACTGAAACATTAGACTCTTTCAGGATTTTCTCACTGTAAAATTTACACAATATTCTTACAAACTGCACCTTTTATGTTTATGTATTTAGCAGACGCTTTTGTCCAAAGCGACTTACAAGTGATAATCGGCATGTTGCCCTTGAGGCTAACAACAACAATAACAACAACTTGACATCAATCATGGAGAGGAGGGAACAAGGAGTGGACAGTAGAGAGGGGGGACGGGTGCAGGGAGGGGGCTAGTTTAGAAGATGCTCTCTGAAGAGCAGGGTCTTCAGGAGTTTCTTGAAAATTGAAAAGGAAGCTCCTGTTCTGGTAGTGCTTGGTAGGTCATTCCACATTTGTGGAACGATGCATGAGAAGAGTCTGGATTGTCCTGAGCGTGGTGTAGGCACTGCTAGCCGACGATCCTGTGATGGCCGGAGCGGCCGGGCCGAGACGTAAGCCTTTGCAAGAGGATTCAGGTAGATGGGAGCCGTACCGTCTCAGACTTTGTATGCTAGTGTTAGCTATTAGAATTTGATGCGTGCTGCTAGCGGTAGCCAGTGGAGCTCAATGAACAGAGGGGTGACGTGTGCTCTTTTAGGCTGATTGAAGACCAGACGCGCCGCTGCGTTCTGGACCATTTGAAGAGGTCTCACAGTACAGCCTGGAAGACCAGTTAGAAGGGCGTTGCAGTAATGGAGGCGGGAGATGACAGTAGATTGCACCAGGAGCTGGGTGGCATGTTGTGTTAGGTATGGTCTGATCTTTCGTATGTCATACAGCGCAAAGCGGCATGAACGAGCAACAGAGGCAACATGATCTTTAAAGGTCAGGTGTTCATCAATCACAACACCCAGATTTCGAACTGCCTTTGAAGGAGCCAGAGATAGGAAGTCATTCTGGATTGAGATATTTTGCTGTATGGATGGTTTTGCTGGGATGACAAGTAGGTCAGTTTTAGAGAGGTTGAGTTGGAGATGGTGGGATTTCATCCATGTTGATATGTCAGAGAGACAGTTTGATATTCGTGCAGAGACAGTGTGGTCGTCCGGTGGAAATGACAGATAGAGCTGGGTGTCGTCTGCATAGCAGTGGTAGGAGAAGCCACATGATCAAATGATCTCACCCGGTGAGGTGGTGTATATGGCAAAGAGAAGAGGTCCTAGTACAGAGCCCTGGGGGACTCCTGTGGCAAGATGGTGCACGGTAGAGGACTGTCCAAGCCAAGATACACTGAATGATCGTCCTGTGAGGTACGATTCAAACCAGGCGTGTGCTTTCTCTGTGATGCCCATGCTAGAGAGTGTGGACAAAAGGAAGCCATGGCTGACAGTGTCAGATGCTGCCGATAAGTCGAGCAGGATAAGCACTGAGGATTTGGCAGTCGAGCTAGCTTTTAATTATTGCAATGATTACATCAAGCAGCACATATTTCTATTAGGCACATTTCTATTAGGCATATAATTATATTATAGCTGAGAGATAAAATTCCAGGAGAACACTAGGAAATTTATTTAGTTCCGTCATAAAGTTGTGTGAGAAAAAGCAGATGTTCTCTACTGCAAGAAAGTCTTCAAATTGGTAGCAGAAAGGCTAATTTGACACAATTAAAGGCACAAATTTACTACAATGAAACAAAAATTTCCTAATATAATAAATCATAAATTTTCTGCAAGATGTTTGCATGTTATCCCTGTGCAAGCATGGGTTCTCTCTGGGTACTCCAGCTTCCTCTCACAGTCCAGAAACATGACTGTCAGGTTAATCGGTTTCTCTAAATTGTCCTTAGGTGTGAGTGTGTGTGCGCATGGTTGTTTGTCCTGTGTGTCTCTGTGTTGCCCTGCGATGGACTGGCAGCCTGTCCAGGGTGCACCCCGCCTGATTGCTGGGAGACTTCTGGAGATGGGCACCAGCCCCCCACGACCCTGCGTGGATAAGGGGGTATAGGCGATGGATGGTTGGATGCGTTTTCTGGAATAAAAGTTAAACCTTCCTGGATTAAAATCTTAAATTAGCCAGAAAAAATAGCTTTTCAATGAAATTAGGTCGCAAGTGTGTCAGAAAAACAGGCAAAAACTATTTGGGGTTAAAGTTGAATTCAAGTTTTTAGGAAAAACAAGTTTACAACAAGCTACAGGTAACTGAAAGTCAAACCACCCAAGATGATTCTTCTACCTTTGTCTTTCACAAAATTGTACATTTATTTCTTGTTAATTTCTCACTTAAACCCTAAAAAGCATTTGGACATCTTGTGAATTTGTGACTTTATCTCTGAGAATTTCTGGCTTTTTATTTTTTAATTTTTGCAAATACATGATTTAATAATCCCAGTAAAAAGCTGAATATTGTTCTGGTAAATCTGAGACTTGAAACCTGGAAAATTTCCACAAATTTCTTAAATTTCAATATTTGATGACAATGGGTTAATTCATGCAAATATTTGTCTTTTATTCTTGGAAAAGTTTTTTTTTATCACAGCTTGGACTTTCCAACATTGGAGATTATCCATATTCTTCCCATAGATTTATAATATTATTCTCAAATATATGATTGTATTCTTTTCATCCACAACAGCCCAATTCAGCAGCTTTAGGCACTTTGATGTTTTTATTTTTTAAATCCCACTTGTATTAACGGCAGATCTCGTTTGAAAAATGAAATGGCAAACTTGGACCAACAGGGTGGTGGATCGAGATACATCGGTGGTTCAGGTAATGCACCGTCCACAGTAGAGGGCGTGTACTGGAGTGTCACCAGCTGTTCTGCTGGTGTGAGATTAGATTAATGTTGCTGATTGGTTCCTACAGGCGAGACGGTGTCAGAGGTGCAGCAGAGGCTGCTGAAGGAGCGGGAGATGAAGATCCGCTCAGCGCTGGAAAAACTTCGCAAAAAGAGGCACCTCTTACGGTCGCAGCGTAAGCACAGGGAGTTCCCTACGGTGTCTGTGTTGGGCTACACTAACTGTGGTGAGTGACTGGAACACGCACCAGTAGGTCCAGTGTAATGGTGATGAAACACATTTTTGTATTGCTTCATTTGGATCTGAGTTGCATCAGTCTGAACTTGTTTCCAGGTAAAACAACTCTGATCAAGGCTCTGACCGGGGACAGCGGTCTGCAGCCCAGGAACCAGCTGTTTGCCACCCTCGATGTGACTGTCCATGCCGGCCAGCTGCCCAGTCACATGACTGTTCTGTATGTGGACACCATCGGCTTCTTGTCCCAGCTGCCCCACCAGCTCATAGACTCCTTTTCTGCCACCCTGGAGGACATTAAACACTCAGTATGGAGTTGAGCTTTTCTTACAAACTTCTTAGATTAGAAGTAGACAAGAAAAAAAAAACAATAAAACCTCAGGATCCCTGGGTTTTGTGTCCAAACAGAAGAAGCCTTAATAAATCCAATTGCAGACTGTGTCCAAATCCAGGGGCTGCATCCTTCAGAGAACACATTTTATAGCCAATTATGTTACAGGAAAGTGACAAAGTGGTCTAAATTTGAAGGACACTCAAAACGTGTCCTCGTTTTCCCCGAATTTTGAGGACATGCCTGGTATGTCCTCGTAGGAAAAGGCTATGCCTGGATTGTTTGTGGGCTGAACGGGAGATTTTTGTTCTTTTAAAATGACAGTTTTAAATGTTAGTACATCAATATCTGATCATAAAACATTGGATCTATAAGCGGTTGTGTTGCTGGGCTTTTTTCATTTGCATATTTGTTCTTGAAATGTTTTTTGTCTAAAATGAGAAAAATACTCATGAACAATCTAGTGCGACCGGTTCTGCGTGTATTACCGGTGAGTTTAGTTTTAACTTCTGTTTGGCACATCACAGTCGCTGGGGGCAAGAATGAAAATGAAGACTAGACAATCTGAATTCACAGCTGCTCACTTCAAGAATTAGATGGACCAAACTTACAAGGACTGGGTAGGATGGGTCCACACAAAAATGCTGCCTTTGAGTTTGGACACAGCTCCAGTCTGAGCTAGCAAACCCCTCTCAGCTACATAAAGTTTATACTTCATTTATGTTGTAGATATAGAAAATATGTGTTTGACAATGGAATGTGGAGTGCTTATTGTATTTTTAAAGCATTTTGGACTCCTTTCTCATCTCTCTTGCTTCCAGGATCTCTTGGTTCATGTCCGAGACATCAGTCATCCTGAGACGGTGAATCAGAAGGTGAACGTACTGAGTGTGCTTAAGAACCTGCAGATCCCAGACCAGCTGATGAGTTCTATGATCGAGGTCCACAATAAAATCGACCTGGTCGACAAGTAAGGCTTTCGGCTTTTTGCTAGTGTGACAAATGGATTGTTTCTGGTTCTGGTTTTGGTAACGTTGGAAATCAGGAGTAAACGTACTCTGAGAGCATGCACACGCCAAGCCGCGACATTGCTGACCTACAGAAAATGATCGTGGTCCCATAATTAAATTCTATTCAGTTTATTTATATAAATCACCAAATCATGACAAGTCGTCTCAAGGACCTTCACACAGTAAACATTCCAACACAGGTCGGGTCATTAAGCCAATCAGTTAAACTTTTCCTATTTAAGGAACCCAACAGGTTGCATCGAGTCACTGACTAGTGTCAGAGTCTTTACAGCGATCCTCATACTAAGCAAGCATGTAGCGATAGTGGAGAGGAAAACTCCCTTTTAACAGGAAGAAACCTCCAGAGGATCCTGGCTCCGTATAAGCAGCCATCCTCCACGACTCACTGGGGATGGAGAAGACAGAACACGCACACACACACACGTGATTTCTTAGTAGATCTTCTATAGAGCTAAACTTTCTCTTTATTTTAGTAAATCTATAATTAATTCAACATGTAAACTAGTAGTAGCGTATTTTATGTTAAAGTGAAAATGTACTATGGTAAAAAGTAAAATGTTATCAGGAGAGAGAGAACGTTTAAGTGGTTAGCAACAGTGTTCTAGCCGATGGCCCGCTCCATGAGGCCACCACAGCTCAGCAGAACATCATTGTAGCTTCTTCTGGGGATAAAAACACGTAGATAAAAAATAGAATTAACAGCTGGTATAGCAGGAAATAGTGGAATTAGAGAGTAGTGGTAGTGGTTGAAGAAAGGAAAATGTGGAAAGTGGCCAGTGTGTCCTCCTGCAGTCTAAGCTTATAGCAGCATAACTACAGAGATAACTCAGGATAACCTATCCTTTACATGCATCTGAGTCAAATGTTGTTTTAATGTCTAATGAGCTTTGAAACAAAAGCGTCTGGACTTCTTTGAGTTGCTTGAAGACGTTTCACCTCTCATCCGAGAGGCTTCTTCAGTTCTAAGGTCAAATGGTGGAGAGTCCCATATTTAAACCCAGTGGGCGTTTCCCCCCGAAGAGGGAACGGGTGTGGGTCCTATTCAGCCAGAGTTTCGGGTGAGCTCATTGTGAAACCTGGCCCCACCCTATCATGTGAATTCCTGAGGTCAGATGGCCCAAGATATGCGTGGGCGTTGAGGCATCTGGGAAGGGATCTCCAAACTGGATTATAGATGGCAGACAGTTGGTGTCGTAGACCACCGCCTCTGTTCAAAGATGGTTGCTCACAGTGGACATAAATGGCTTCCTTTACTCCTCTTTCAAACCATCTGTCCTCTCTGTACAACATGTGAACGTTGGCATCCTCGAAAGAGTGACCTTTGTCCTTTAGATGCAAATGAACTGCTGAGTCCTGTCCCGTGGAGGTGGCTCTTCTATGTTGTGCCATGCGCTTGTGAAGTGGCTGTTTGGTTTCTCCGATGTAGAGGTCTGGGCATTCCTCGCTGCACTGTACAGCACACACCACATTGTCCAGTTTGTGCCGGAAGGGAAAAAGAAGCAACACACACATATAAAAGAATCACTTAAAACATGTGGCTGTCCTAATTGGGCGTTTATAAAGTCAGCAAAGATGCACAGAAAAGAAGACCAGACACCAGCGAGGGAGGAAAAGAAAGACAGACGCAACAACCTTGTCATCCCCTATGTAGCCGGCGTATCAGAGAAACTCAGGAGGGTTTAAGTGATTCTTTTATATGTGTGTGTTCCTTCTTCTGGATTTATCAGACCTGAAAATGGAAACCAGGAACGTTGTAGGTTGTAGACTGGTGCAGCCTTGCGAGGGTTCGGCACAGGTGGGTGCTCCGGAGGGTGCCTGCTGTAGTGCAGTAGTGTCAGCGACTTCATCAGCCTGTCCTTTGGCAGGTGGTGTCCCCACCGCAGGGTGCGGAGTCTCAGGTGGTGTGTCACTGCAACCGCCAACTCCCAGTAGGGTAGGTGTTTTCCCCACCACCGTATGGAGTGGTGATGCAGATACGACGCAGACTGTCTGGATGTCACCTACCTTACTGGTACTGGATTGACCGACCAGGTTCAAATCAAATCAAATCACTTTTATTGTCACGTCACATGTGCAGGTACACTGGTACAGTACATGCGAGTGAAATTCTTGTGTGCGAGCTTCACAGCAACAGAGTTGTAAAAATACAGTAATGTAAAAACATGTAAAATATAAAAGTGGCTAATCTAAATATACAAATGAATAAAGTAAACAATAAGATAAGAGATATAATATATACAGAGGCTGGTATGTGCAAAACAGTGGCATTAATGTACAGTATGGAGCGTGTAATGTTGGAGTTTCAGTAGTGAGGGTGAGGTGTCTGCGATGTGTTCAGCAGTCTGATGGCCTGATGGAAAAAGCTGTCTGTCAGTCTGCTGGTTCTGGACCGGATGCTGCAGAACCTCCTTCCTGATGGAAGTAGTCTGAACAGTTTATGTCTGGGGTGACTTGAGTCCTTGATGATCCTCCCCGCTTTCCTCAGGCACCGCTTCCTGTAGATGTCCTGGAGGGAGGGAAGCTCACCTCCAATAATCCTTTCTGCACACCACACTGCTCTCTGGAGAGCTTTGCGGTTGTAAGCGGTGCTGTTGCCATACCAGGTGGAGATGCATCCAGTGAGGATGCTCTCAATGGCACAGCGATAGAAGGTCCTGAGGATGCGGCGGCTCATGCCAAATCTTTTAAGTCTCCTGAGAAAGAAGAGGCGCTGCTGTGCCTTCTTCACTGTATTGTTCGTGTGCACTGACCACGTAAGATCCTCAGCCAGATGAACTCCAAGGAAACGGAAGCTGCTCACCCTCTCCACAGCGTCGCCGTTGATGGTGATGGGGGGGGTGTATTCCTCTGCACCTCCAGAAGTCCACTATCATCTCCTTTGTCTTTGTGACGTTGAGGGTGAGACGGTTGTCCTGACACCAGTGGGTCAGGGCGCTGATCTCCTCCCTGTAGGCCGTCTCATCGTCGTTGGTGATGAGACCCACCACTGTGGTGTTGTCCCATACTTCACAATGATGTTGGAGTTTCTCGTGGCCGTGCAGTCGTAGGTGTAGAGTGAGTACAGGAGAGGGCTCAGCACACACCCCTGCGGATCACCAGTGTTCAGTGTGATGGGGGATGAGGTGGTGCCGCCCAGTCTGACCACCTGGCGTCTGTCAGACAGAAAGTTCAGGATCCAGCTGCAGAGGGAGCTGCTCAGTCCTAGATCCTGCAGTTTCCTGTCCAGCTTCGAGGGAACGATGGTGTTGAATGCTGAGCTGTAATCGACAAACAGCATTCTCACATACGTGTCTCTCTTCTCCAGGTGTGACAGGGCAGCATGGAGTGTCAGGGCTATGGCATCATCAGTAGACCTGTTGTGGCGGTATGCAAACTGTAGAGGGTCCAGTGAATCGGGCAGTGCAGAGCAGATGAAGCCCCTGACCAACTTCTCGAAGCATTTGCTCACGATGGGGGTCAGGGCTACAGGTCACCAGTCATTCAATGTGGAGATGGTGGAGGATTTGGGTACAGGAACAATGGTGGCCATTTTGAAGCAGGCTGGGACTACAGACAGAGAGAGGGAAAGGTTGAAGATGTGTGTAAACACTCCAGCCAGCTGACCCACGCATGACCTGAGGACGCGGCCGGGAATCCCGTCTGGACCAGTAGCTTTGCGTGCGTTCACCCTCCTGAAGCACCTCCGCACATCCTCTTCAGACACAGTGAGCGCGCTGACGTCATCCGCGGTGCGCTCACTGTCCGGTCTCATGGAGTTCGCTGTGTCGAATCTGGCATAGAATGCGTTTAGATCCTCACACAGAGAGGCCGTGGTCTGCGGTGTGCTGGTTCTCCCTCTAAAGTCTGTGATTGTGTTTAGTCCCTGCCACATACTCCGGGGGTTGTCAAACTGTTGCTCCACCATGTCTCTGTACTCACGTTTGGCTGCTTTGATCGTCTTCCGGAGTTGGTAACATGCGTGTTTGTAGTCTGATGTGTTCGCGGAGGCAAAGGCGGTGCTCCGCGCCTCCAGCGCCGTTCGCACACCTCCATTAATCCAGGGTTTTTGATTCGGGAAGGATTTAACTGTTCTGGATGGGACAACATCTTCCACGCATTTCCTGATAAATCCGCAGACTGAGTCTGTGTACTCATCAATGTCTGTAGCAGCCGCGTGAACCATTTCCCAGTCCGTACGATCAAAACAATCCTGCAGCGCAGACTCCGATTGGTCCGACCAACGATGCACCGCCCTCAGGGTTGGAGCTTCCCGTTTCAGCTTCTGCCTGTAGGCAGGTATTAGCAGGATGGAGCGGTGATCTGACTGGCCAAATGGGGCGCGTGGGAGGGCTTTGTACGCTTCTCGGAAAGAGGTGTAGCAGTGGTCGAGTAGCCGGTCTCCACGTGTATTGAAATGGATGTGTTGGTGTAGTTTTGGTGAGACTTTCTTCAGGTTACCCTTATTAAGGTCCCCGATCGTAATAAACGCCGCCTCTGGGTGTGCGGTTTCCTCATTGCTGATCGCGCTGTACAGTTCTCTGAGTGCTCGGTCAGTGTCGGCTTGTGGGGGAATGTAAACAGCTGTCATAACCACCGCTGTGAATTCTCTCGGTAGCCAGAATGGCCGGCACTTAATCATCAGGTTGGCGGCGCCGTTGTGGTTAACACCGCCTGAAAAGGTGATGAGGTGCTCAAGGGACACCAAGGGCATCGGTTAAGTCACCCGAGTCTGGAGTGTCCAATCACGGAGTGAAATGACAGCTTTTATGCGTTGGAGCAGGTCCCCTCCCAACACGAAAGGAAACGCTTCAACGTTGGTCACAAACACTGGATGGCTCACGAACATGTCTCCCACTGTGAAGTTGATGGACACCACGTTTGACAAGGGCATTTGGCCTGAAGAGTACGGATGGATGTCCATAGCGCAGGGCGTGAGTACTAAGACGCGTCCCTGTGCAGCTGCAGCCATGCGGACCTGCTCCCAGAAAGAGCTGGACATGATGGTGAAATGTGAACCGGAGTCCAGGACACCCTCACAGTCCAGTGCCCCCTCCAGGGTCACCGGAATGTGAGGTTTATCCGTAGAACCATGACCGATGATACTGCAGAATCCTTTGTGGAAGTCTGATCGGTGAGCTAAGTTGGCTAGGTCTGGTTGCAGGTTCTGTGGGTGCTAGAGGACTAGCGCTGACTGAAGCGACCACAGCAGGTCTCACAGAGACCTCAGGTGTTTGTGAATGCACCATTGTGGCAGGCTCCGCCTCTGCAGGACCTGCTTCCACAACCGAGCCACAGGCAGGTTGAGGAGGTTCTACAGCAGAGATGCACAGAACCAACTCACGTTCTGCCGAATCTTTCAACATGTCAAGAAGTGCGGCTCCCAGGGCGTGAATTTTTCCAGGAGATCGGCTCCCAGAATCAGTTCTCGGCCTTGGGGCAGGACTGTAGTCCTTGTGAGCACTACGCGGTGAATTTTGGCCAGAAGGAGTGCGTCTCTCGCCTGGGCGAGGCGACACTCTCCTGTAGGAGCATGGTGAACCCCCTTTTTCTTGAAAAGAAACACGATGTTTGCCGCGGCCAAGTCGTGGTGACTAAGGGTCCCCTCCACGAGCCGGTGGAGGGGTCCAAGGTCTGTTTGGATTTTGAGGCTTGTTATTTGGAAAGCCTTCTGGCTTGTAGTTGTTATTAGATTTCTGGGCCTGTTGTTTAGATCCATTGTTTCGGTTTTTATTTTTATGAGTCCCTGATGCAGTCCCCTCGAATCGCAGCGAGGAGGGTTTTGCCTCCACCGCCAGAACTGATGGACTGTGCGAACTCTTACTGGATTTACCAAACCGTGAAAAGGCACAACTCGCCATTCTTCTGAGCTCATCCATGGGTGTGGTTTTAAAGTCTACCGTACCCATGTATGGGCTATACTGGGCATGTAGATTCTCAAGGAAGATTCCCTTGAAACCTTTTTCCTCTTCCATCCCGTCCTTACATTCCGTACCAAAGTACGCGTTGAAGAGGCGTAGATAGAAGGCTTGTGGGTCTTCAGTACGACCCTGTTTGACTGACAAAGCTAACTGTATGCCAGCCTCCTGAGCACCATAAGTGTACTCTTTCTGAATCGCAGCTTCCAGTTTATCGTAATCATTTGCGATTAAATTATGCTTGCAATCAATATGCGAACCCACGGCATCGGAGGTCAAACTTATCACAAAGATCTTGTCCTCCAGGGTCATTCCCGGACATCGCTGAAAGTGATGTCAGAGGTCACTCAGATATGTGTCAACTGGGTACAAATTACCTGGTTGAGGGTTGAATTTCTTGACGCTCCGAGACATCCTATAGATGTCAGATATGGGCACAGGTGCGTTCGGTTGGGCTGGCTGCGAAGCTGGCACACCCATTGCAGCAGCACCAGCAAGTGCAGCTGGAGGGTATTGTTGCTGTGCAACCAGAAGGCGTGTAACAGCATAAGTGACATATGTATGGGCTGGAGGTGGGAACAGATGAGCTGGAGGTGGGTAAAAGTGGCCTTGCTGAGGAGCCAGGTAGCCAGGATGAGGGACTGGAGGTGGAGCAAACTGGCTTGGCTGAGAAGCTGGGTGTAACTGAGGTGCTGGGGTCACCCCAGCTGCAGCAGGTGCAACCCCACTAGCAGCACTAGCAGCCGGTGGAGCAGCAACCATAGCAACAGCCGGAGGTGGAGGAGGTGCAGAAGGAGGAAGAGACCGTTGGAGTAAGGGGTTTTCCCTTTTTCCTCTGAGTGCAGAAATCTGTGATTTTAAATCCTCAATTTCAATTTCTCGATTGCATACCCGAGATGGAAGGTTAATGACATCAACCCTTAAAGCATATTTCTCATTCTCCAAGATGGTAATTTTACCTTCCAGCTGAATCTTGTCAGCTGTTCCCGGGCTTCCATCAGCTTCTCCTCAGAATCAGAACCACAGGCTTCATCTCTTTGCTGTTGTTCAGAAAGTGTACGCGTTTTATTTTGTGTTTCAATATGGGCAGTTACTTCTCTGTCCCAGAGATGAGCTAACAAACCCACAAACTCCACCAGGTTCTCTGTGCTGGCAGCTGGCTTGACCTTACCTTCTCTGGTCAGCTTTTCATTATGAGTTTGTAACTTATTCATCAGCTCAGTAGCTGAACAGGTCTGCAAACCTTCACCATAACCATGATTAATCAGACTGTCCTGACCTACACAAGATTCAACAGCATCAATAATCTGTCTACCCACTGAGGGAGGACTCAATTGTTCCTCTTCTGACATGTTTTAAAATCAGAAATGAGGCTTTTCACCAATGTGAATGTGATGAACACAAATGTTCGCTAGATGGTGGCAGAGCGCCAATGAAAACTACTCAAACGGTGTCGGAAGTTGTAGGCGTAGCGGATTTAAAGACGCAGAAACGCTGCGTCAAACGGCTTGACAGGTTGTCGGAACGCGTTTACCGACTGTCTAAAACCGGGTCCACTAGTTAGCAACTGGTTGTGCTAAGCTAGCGGAGCCTGTCGCTAACAGGCTCTGGAGGTCCAATCCTGTTGGAATTGGACCAGTCCGAGTAACTCAAACGTTCGTGTGCGCTCGTGTTTATATTTCGGACTGATAGCGTATGCACTTCATGTTTGCAACGACGCTCTTCCATTTTAAAAACTTAACTGTTAGCAGCTAGTGCTAGTAAGCTCAACGGGCTGATTAACCGGAGATCAACAGCAATCAGGGAAAGTGGACTTCGGTGGATATTTTTCTGTATCTCCGTACTTAAGTTATTACAACACGGTGTCACGAATCACTCAAAAGACATAGAAAATACAGTATTCACCTTAAACAAAGCAGGAAATATCCTTCCAGACATCAGTGTGTATATGAATTCAAAATGGCTGCCGTGACACGTCAGCCTTAAGATGATTTGAGATGAAGCAGCGCCTCCTGTGGAAGATGACTGGTGTCACACCCCTTTTTCTTTAAATGAAGATGCTGCTCTCTAGTGGTGGATTACGGGATAGTCCCGTTTTCAACCAGAAACATCAAATGTATAATTTTAAAGTGTTTTACACTGTTTAAATATGTCTCAGACTTAGCACAAAGTGTCAAGAATGTGCAAATATTGGTTAATGGCTCGCCATTATGTAAAAGAAGTTAATTTACATCTCAATAAGGTCCCGTGAGACATTAAGATTCCATAGTGAATATGAAATCAATCTTACGGACCGCTGAGTTATTTAACCAGAAGATTAGAACTTTTTATTGCAGGGATTTTCTAACGCTTTGTATTAACTGAGAAACAAGAGAAGAGAGAGTCCTTTAAAATGTTTAAGATGATTTATTACTAAACAATTTTAACAAGACTAACTAATGATGGATGGATCTGGTGAATGTGACGTGAGATGAATGGTGTGTGTGTGTGAGTGGTGTTATTATCAGAACTCTCGTATCCGAAATAATTTGAAAATAATAAAAACTTTAGTTATAAAAAAAAAGAACTCTCGTATCCGGAGAAGCAAGTCTGAATGATGTAATGATGTTTTGCTTCTAGCTATGATCAGAGTTTGATCGGTTTCATAAACACATGAGACGCCATATTGCCGCTCCACACATACCCTTGATGAGACACCCGCACAGATCCAGAATGCCAGGTCCTCGGACCCTCCTTTCGGTACTGGAGCCGGTGGAACAGCGTCAGCAGTACGACAAACTAGTCTTTGGATTGTCTCCAGGTAAAAAGCAACAGGTGGTTCACAGCGTCAAAAGGGACCCTCCTTGGGCCAGTGAGTTCAGCTTTTATTCTGAAAGGAACCGTTGCTTGGTTGGTAAAATGCAACAGATTTTATCCAGCTTGTTGGTTCTCAGCTTAAAAAGGGAAGTCCGGATGGCCGGTCCGTTACTTCGCTTAGCATGCGGTGAACTCCAGTGAGATCTTGAGAACTGAACTAAGATGACGTTGGAACTGGTTTTATTAATCTGGATGTTTTGAATTCTGGTCGAATCAAAGCTGGCAGATTTATAAACACCACAGAGACTATGCCACATTTCAGAAAGGAAGGTTCTGATTGGATCAGCAACCGCAATGCGTCATGCGTTTACGTGTATCGGCGTGTCTAGTGCACTAGATTAAAGTCATTTACTTATTAAATCATATCAATCATAACATTGTTATTTCACAGATTGGTCAACATTATATTATTGACTAACACTTTGTTTTGATTAGCTCTCTCTCTCTCTCTCTCTCTCTCTGTCTCTCTCTCTCTCTGTCTCTCTCTGTCTCTCTCTCTCTCTCTCTCTCTCTCTCTCTCTGTCTCTCTCTCTCTCTCTCTCTGTCTCTCTCTCTCTCTCTCTCTCTCTGTCTCTCTCTCTCTCTCTGTCTCTCTCTCTCTCTCTCTTCTCTCTCTCTCTCTCTGTCTCTCTCTCTCTCTGTCTCTCTCTGTCTCTCTCTCTCTCTCTCTCTCTCTCTCTGTCTCTCTCTCTCTCTCTCTCTCTCTCTCTCTCTCTCTCTCTCTCTCTCTCTCTCTTCTCTCTCTCTCTCTCCTCTCTCTCTCTGTCTCTCTCTCTCTCTCTCTCTCTCTCTCTCTCTCTCTCTCTCTCTCTCTCTCTCTCTCTCTGTCTCTCTCTCTCTCTCTCTCTGTCCTCTCTCTCTCTCTCTCTGTCTCTGTCTCTCTCTCTCTCTGT